>NW_025335468.1:3531953-3678256 GCF_004798865.1 Varanus komodoensis
CTGACTGCATGGAGGATACGATGACCAGCTGCGATACATCGGTATCGCAGCTGGTCATCGTATCCTCCATGCAGTCAGTTTCAGCGACAGCAAGTCTGGGTGGCGGATCGTGCCCTCCCTCTGGGTAACAAGATAAGGAAGAAGAGGGAGTTGGAGAAATTCTTCTTGGGAGACGTGAAGGAGAGTTGAGAACCATGGCTGGCGTGGCCACCAGGGGGTGATCAGTAGCCCTGTGGCCCCTTTGTGAATGATCTTTGCCAACACTCTCATGATGAGTGGGATCAGAGGGAAAGCATAAAAAGTCATATTTGTCCAGGAGATCATGAAAGCGTCCCTGAGCGAGTTCTGACCCATCCCCACTCTGGAACAATAGGCTGTGCATGCCCTGTTCTATTGTGTGGCAAACAGGTTGATGTCTGGCTTGCCCCATTGGTGAAATAGCATGTCACAAACCCAATGGTCTAGCTCCCATTCATGTGACCGCGACATATGTCTGCTCAAGAGATCCGCGTCTGTATTTTCTGTGCCCGCAAGGTGAACTGCTAGAAGAGTGATCCCTCTCATTATGCACCAGTCCCAAATCTGCATGGCCAGGCAGGCTAGTTTCCGGGATCGGGTTCCCCCTTGTTTGTTCAAATAAAAGACCGTCGCCATGTTGTCTGAGGTCACCTGGATGACCTGGTGTAGAAGCACATCCTCGAATGATTGCAGGGCTTTGAAAACAGCAAGAAGTTCCAGAAAATTGATATGGTTCCTGCAATCCCGGTGACTCCATATCCCCTGGGTATGTAGATCGGAGCAAATTGCTCCCCATCCCAGCAGGGATGCATTGGTGCTGAGGGTTACTGTAGGGTACTGGGGTCAAAACGGAACGCCTACAGTCAGATTGGCTGGGTCTATCCACCATAACAGGGACTGAAGAACGGAAGCTGGGAGTCGAATCCGTTTGGTAGGTGGATCTGTTTGTGGTTGAAACATTCCATTGAAGAACAGTTGAAGGGGACGTAGCCTGAGTTTGGCATGTGGAACCACAGCGATGGAAGCAGACATGTGTCCCAACAGGCTCTGAATAGACCGGGAGGGGACGGTTCTTGCTTGTCGAATCCGAGCGATGCACTGAGCAATCGCATGCCGTCTGTCCCGAGGAAGGAAGGCTCTTGCCAACATTGAATCCAGCTGGGCTCCGATAAAGTTGATCACCTGCGTAGGGAGAAGGGAAGATTTCTGTTGATTAATACAGAGTCTGAGATCGTGCAATAGAGCACATGTAAACTCAACAGCAGACGAAAGTCCTGCTTCTGTGTCGGAGACCAGCAACCAATCATCAAGGTACGGGTATATCCGAATTCCACGTAATCGAAGGTGTGCACAGACAGGAGCCATACACTTCATAAAAACCCGTGATGCAGTGGCTAATACAAACGGTAGCACATTGAATTTGTAGATTTCAGAGTCCACTGCAAAATGAAGGAAACACCTATAACTTGGATGTATTGAAATATGAAAATAGGCATCCTTCAGATCCAATGAGGCGAACCATTCCCCTCTTCCCAGCAACAGGAGAACACTTTGAAGTGTGGTCATCCGAAACTTCTTTGTTGTTATGAATCTATTGAGAGCTCTCAAGTCCAATATTGGTCTGAGACCCCCATCTCATTTCGGGACCGTAAAGTATCTGGAATAGAACCCGTGGAATCCCTCCAATAACGACAGGCGCCGAATAGCTCCTTTAGCAAGGAGTTGGTGAATCTCGTCTAACACTACCAAGGAAGTCGGAATATAGTGGATAGGATTTGTTGATGGCACAACGTCAAATTCGATTCCAGATCCGTGCTGAATGATAGATAACACCCACCCATCAGATGTGATGGACTCCCAAATGGAGAGCCGACTCTTCAGTCGATCCCCAAATGAGAGGGGGGAGGGTAGAGTTGGAATGAGAGGAGAGGTTCGCTCGTCGCATCAGCGCTGTCGCCTGTCCGTATCAAAGCGGCGGCGACCCTGTTGGAAGCGCTGGGGTGGTTGTTGCCTGCGACGCTGCTGACGTTGATGTGGTTGCTGTTGCCAAGGCGGAAATTGTTGACGGTACTGTGGACGTGACCATGACCACTTACGTCGGGGTAGAGATTGCAATTCCATACGACGAGCCGTCATCCTTGATTCATGGATTTTCTTCAATTTGCTATCCGTCCTCGCATGGAAGAGACCGGAACCGTCGAACGGCATCTCCTCAATTCTCCGCTTCAACTCATCCAGAAAATTGCAATTACGCAACCGGGCGTGTCTGCGGAGGGAAATGGCACCGACCAGCGACCTCGAATCAGAGTCCATGTGGTGCCTCGCGGTGGAAAGCTGTTGCACCGCCACTTGCATAGCTTCCTTAACAAAAGTCTTAGCAAGTTCACCCTGGTTTCCCAGGAGGGTATCGATGATGGCGTCCAGGTGTTGCATAAGGAAATATCGGTAACGCGCCAGGGTTGCCTCATAATTAGAAATTCGTAAACCAAGGCCCAAAGCTGCGTATACCTGGCGGGCGAAGGAATCAACCTTTCTGCCCTCTTTGTCACGAGGCGAGGTGTGTCCACGGGCTTCCCGACCCTGCGAGGATTCTACAACAACCGAATTCAGCTTGGGGTGACGGAGAAGAAACGGGATGTCCTCTTCCCACACCTGATACATGGACTCGTATTTACGAGAAGTCGGTTGTGGGTGAGCTGGGAGGTCCCATGGCTGGGTCACTGCCTGCCGTAAGGTCGTAATAAACGGCAAGGCAATAGATGTGGATCATTCGCCCCTGACCACATCATAAAAACGATCGGTGCTCGGTCCTGGCTGTTGGTGGGCTTCTATATTGAGCAATCTCACTAGTCTGACCATCAATATATACGTATTGGCCATACAATATATACGGTTCCTCAGGCGACCCCGGGCCCTGAGAAGCAACCGCTGCATCAGGCGAGGTAGAGTCAGCCTCAGACTCGTTGGATTCCATCCAGTAGGGGGGTGGTACACTGGAGGAAGAATCTCCTGGTGACTCTGATCTGCCACTTTCTTTAGATGGGGCCCTCGGGGTGTCTCTGGGCGTTGAATGGAAACGTTCCCGAGGCGCTGGTGGTGAAGATTGTCCCCTGGAGGTCGGATAATAGGCTACGGAGTGGTACTCTTCCTGTCCCGGAGTGGAGGAGTACCTGGAGTGGTACCAATCATCAGACCTCGCATCCGAGGAACGGCTCCTACGGTTTCTCGGAGGGGAGATGGCGATCTCAGTATCCATTGGGATTGGAGGCATCGGGGTTGGTGATCAAGCTCTAGGTGGAGAATCTCGTATTTCCCCATCAGAGATGGAACCACGCCTTGAATCCAGAATGGGTTCGGCTGTCGGTCGGTGCGGTGAGCCCGGTGGGGTAACCCTCATAGCTGCCTGGATGGTCGGGACCGAGGGGGTCGGTTCCAAAGCAGGGACTGGAATCGAGGAAGAGGCCGAGCCCGAGTGGCGGTGTTTTGCCTGCTCGGGGTTCTTCGGCTTCTTAACCGGCTTGCCCGTCTTATCTTTCTTGGCCTTCTTATGCACAGGATATTTATCTGAGTCGCTGTGCTTTCCTTTTTTTCCTTTTGTTTCCTCAGCAGGGAAACAGACTGGTCGGCCATGGTATGAGCGCCTTCTTCAGAAGGGCGTGAGGGCGGAGCAATGGAGGAAGAGGCCAGGCGTTGCGGCAGGTCAGCCGAAGTTGGACGGCCTTTGGGTGGGGCCACAACAGTGGAAGGCTTAGCCACCAGCCGGTCCGATTGGAGGAGAGCCTGGTCCCATAAGAGTTTGCAGAGGCTGTTCTCCCTGTTCTTCCTCGCCTGTTTAGAGAAAGCCAAACAATGGCTGCACTTATCGGTTCTGTGCCCTTCCCCCAAACAAAGGAGGCACAGATCATGCGGGTCCGTGGCGGGCATTTTGGAGCACATTTTCCGCACTTGCGGAACGCTGCCCATTGCGCCATCGTAGAAAGAAGAAAAAAGGAGATAGTAAAGTGGGAAAGTAATATTTTGGGGGGTTTTTTTATATGGAACGATAAAGAGGAAAAAATGGTGCAAAGTTAAGAAATATAAGTGAAGTACTAACAACAAGAACAAGGGATACAAACTTGGTAGGAAAAAGGAGAGATTTTCGAACGAGCAAGAAGGTAAGTAATAATCTTAGCGAGAGCGAAGCGGCACGAGGTACAACGAACGGCGGTCGCAAAGACTGGAAAATGGCAGACACTCCACTCCTTATATAATGCTGGGGGGAGGGGGAGCGGAGTTCCCGCCAAAAACCGTTAGCTTAATCTTCCGGCCAAAGGCACTGCGCAGGCGCAGAACCCATATGTGTGATGCACAGAGGCCACGACAAAGAATCAAAGCTCTTTCAGAGGTTCACAACATATTAGTGTTAGACTACAACCCTCATGGCTGGTACAACACATCTGGAAAATACCAAATTGATGAAGGCTGTATTGGAGCAATGGGAGAAGTGTAACTGCTCAGCCTATTTGGCACTAGTTAACTGAACACAGGTGCACACAATTGCATATACAAGGTGCACACTTTGCAAAAGTTTAGGGTATGATAGTGTGCATGCTTAAAAAGAAAAAGTCCTACAATTCCCAGCCAGTAAGACATGCATAGAATTACACTATTAAATTATCAATTAAAGCAAGACTGGGCAATAGACTATAAACCTGAAAAGCATATTGATACAGCAACAGGATCTTTAGAATGTCAGCCTTTGTTTGCAACCACTGGACTTAGGTCCATGTCCCTGCAGCCTTGAGGCAGGGTCCTGAATGTTCAAACAGAGCATGGCAGCCACAAAAGCTAACTCCAGTTCATTCCCAGAGTTACAATGGTGCTATGGTTTAAGTGAGTTTAAAATGCAAAATTGCACATGTTCAGTGTTAGCAAACATTTTTTTTGCTGTTATAACAGAAAAAGAAGCAGTATTAAAACACAGAATGCAGGGAGGGAGGGAAGAAAAATATCCTTCACAACCAAAGTAATACACAGGACCATCTAACCTCCCCAACACATATACATACATCTGCCCAGACCATAGCCTAGCTGCACCTCTCTTCGCAATTTCAGTTCCTATTTCGTACTAACTTGTGTCTAGGAGCCCCCTTCATTTGTTTTCCCATTTGCAGACTGGATGGAAACGTGAATAAAGCATGCAAGTGGACTAGGAAAAGGGCTCCTACGGCACAGTGGTTACTGAGAGCTTTTGCTTTTCCAGACATTCAAGGCAAAAGGCTTCTAAAATACAATTCTTGATTGAGCTAGGCCGACCAGTTGAGGCTGGTTTTGGAATACAGAGTGGATACTATCATAATTGTTAACAAGTATCATCAAACAAAGTAACGATTGTTCTAGATTGAGGAGTTAGCTCTTGCCCATGTCAGAAGTGGATTCCAAACTGTATTCCCCTCCTCCTTTCCCCTCCAAAAGGGGATTACCCCACCATCAGGAAGGTTCGTGCTGCTTGTGGACAAGATGGCAGGAACCTGGGACATTACTTAATTGGTTTGCTTGTTTGTCTTGATGAAAAACCTTTGTGCTGATGAACTCATGTCCCTTTCCCTCTGACCCTCCTTGTTCTAG
Source organism: Varanus komodoensis (assembly GCF_004798865.1). Lineage (NCBI taxonomy): Eukaryota > Metazoa > Chordata > Lepidosauria > Squamata > Varanidae > Varanus > Varanus komodoensis. The sequence continues at coordinate 3,537,579 of NW_025335468.1, forward strand.
TCTCCCCACAAACTGTCTGGCTCTCACCAGTCATTTGGCTGATCTCACAGCTTGTCAACTTAGACATTTCAGCAATGCATTCCAACCCCTCCTCCTATTCTTCCAGCTCACCTTCAGAGCTTTCTAAGCTTGGAATGATGTCTAGCTTATTTGGTACTAGTTAACTGAACACAGGTGCACACAATTTTGGGAGAATTGGGACCAATCTTTTGAGAGACTTGAAAGAATTAGGACCAATCTCTACAGGTGTGGCTCATGGGTAATGCTGAACTCAGAGTCTAAAATAGCACATGTTCAGTGTCCAAAGTTTGCAAAACAGAAGAGTATTGATCAGATTCAAGCTCTCATAGGAAGCAAGTCAGAATACTGGTCTGAATTTGGAACCATGTGCCTGCAAAACATGCTGAATTTGGAACCATGTGCCTGCAAAACATGCTCAGTCCCTGAGCTATAGTTCCTCCCTGAATTTGGCCACAGAGGACTGCCACCTTTAGATGCATACCCTGCAGAAACCATTATTCCCCTGTAATAGGATAGTTTCACTTGTGAGGTGAATTTGCCCCATTAAACTGTCAAGAGCAAAGGATGAGGAATTTATCTATAGTCTTCTCAATAACAAACATTCTCTGAGAAGATCAGAGAATGGTGTTGTAGAGAGGGAGGGGTGCATAGAACTGGGCTCAGAGAATACAGCTGAGATGCACTCTCAGAATCCAGGCTGCAGATATATCTACACATAAATCATACCGTGGATCAATAGGCAGTGTGAATGGTCTACATGTTTCTTCAAATTAAATGCACATTTCAATATGCATCCAAGAGCGCATTCCAGGGAAAGCAATGCAGAACACATAGACCACCCACACTGGAATGTGAATTTGGAAACGCACACCTACACAACCCATGGAATTTTTATACATTTGCCAGGACAGAACAATGATCTAATCTAGTTCAACTTTCTGTCTTCTAGCAGCAGTCTGCCAAATGGCAGGGATATATTAACAAATGGAGAACGAATAAGGACATTTGCCTATAATGTTGACTGAGATATAATCACTCTGAACATTTATTTTATTTATTTATTTATTTATTAAAACATTTTTATGCCGCCCCATTCGCCGAAGCCTCGGGGCGGCTTACAACATAAAAATGCACTTCTCTTTGACATCATGCTTAGCCAGTAAGTGCAATCCTATGGCTACCCGATGTTGTCTGGGCAGCCACATGATTCTTTGGAATCACACCTGGAACACCAAAGACTCATTTCCAGCCCAAACCCTTGCAGCCAGCATGGAAAAACTGTGTCAGCTGCCCCCCTCTGGGTTGCAGCTGGGCTTGGAGGGGGGGGAGGGGAAAACTGAGGTGAGGGAAGAGAAAATGCTGGGGCCACAGACTTATGCTAGTTCCAATCAACATTCTGGCCTCCCTCTCTCCCTTTGCCTGGCACTAAATCCAGATGGCCAAAAATGGCTGTCCACAGAAACAGCAAGGCAGACAATGTCACCGTCACATCTTACTCCTGCTACTGAATGTTCATAAACCTTGGAATTTGGAGGCTTGCATGCATCTGTCATGATGGCCACAGGATGGCACCCCAAGAGATTCTTTTTCATAAATTCATACTGTTCTGAACTTTTACATCAAGATCAGCAACTTGACTACGTTTGCCTTGAAGGCAAAAGGGAAGCCGAATTAAGGCCAGCCTTCTCCAACTCTGGATGTGTTGGATTACACATGGCAATGACTGTGCTGGCTGTAAGAAATGGAAGTAGTCCAAGATGTTCAGAGGACACCAAGTTGGAGAAGTCAGGCATAGATGCTGAAGGACCAGTGTAAATATGGTGATATAATCAATAAACAGAATGCCATTTTCCATACCACTTCAAATAGAGAACAGTATTCAAAATGAGGCTTTTGTCCCACTCTGCCCTGAATTAAATTACTGAAGACTTAAGTTGCAAAGTGTCAAGGATTACACTTGCACATCACAACGTGAAGTTTTTGGCCCCTTGGCTATGACAGCAAAGGGTCAAAGACTGTGAGCACAGGTAACTTTCAAATTCTACTCCGTCCTCTGGTCAAATCTCACATCCTCCAAATTCCAGACCTTATCAATTATTACACTGCTGTCAAGAGGTCAACATTTAGTCTTCAATATCCTAATGCCATTTGCACTTTGGACTATATACAGAGAGTTCTGCAAATAACAGGCAGGGAAAACTTTGTTTCCGCTCTTCTTGACTCAAAGAACATGTGTACAGCCTCCAAATGAAATGTTGGGCTGCTGCTTCCTTTTCATTTCTCTCTCTCTGTGTCTCTCTCTTTTCAGTACTGTGAGGGAACTACAGTAACTACACTAGTAAGTACACCAAAGAGCATGGGTCCTCAAACTAAGGCCCGTGGGCCAGATCTGGCCTGCCATGCCCATATAACCGGCCCGCCCCACGGGTTTTGCACTCACCAGGGGTGCACGTGGGTGCGGGGCTTGCTCACAAGGAGGTCGTTTTGGACTAGCTTGGAGAAAATGATCTCCTAGCGAGCAAGCCAGCACCTCGCCCTGCGCCCCCCATCCCCGCCATGTCTCGCGTTTGAGCGTGTTTGCTCAAGTGCGTGTCCCCCCCCCCCCACTGGCACTGCCTTGGCAGCCCGCACCCACCACTGGCACTTGTCAACTGGCCCCCTTTAGAGAAAGTTTGAGGATCTCTGCCAAAGAGGAACCCTGAAAACTTGGTAAGCCAATATATCCCATTTCTGGAGTGGCTGGAGATTTGGAGAAGAGCTGAAAATGTCCCTCTTTTCATATACCTTCTTTAATCTCCCCGTCCCCTCCATTTACCTCAACTGACAGGCAACTGAACCCTGGTAACTGTGTGCCAATCAGCCTATATGCAGTCTCTCCTTATCAATTTACATTTTCCACTTTGCTGCTCCCTTAGACAGCTGAAACGGATAAGAAAATTGATCAAAAAGACTACACTTATCAGAAAACTGCCAAAAATAATTATTTAAAAAGTATAGAAGTGCACAATTTTCTAAGCCTGAAGAAAGAAAAAGAAAAAAATTGCTCCAACTACACATTTTTGAGGCTTTAGAAAAAAAGTACACAGTCCCCAAACCACCCTCCCCACCAAAACAAAAAACAAAAAAACTCCAGATGGGTTCTGCCACAAAAGGCATTAAGGTATCAGTTGGAGGACTGTGGGGAGAACAAACAAGCTCAATCATGTGTCCTTGAGCAAATACACAATATGTAGCTTATTTGTCAGGTGGCTTAAAGTGACATGCAAATATGTCTGCCTTAGGACTCACTACAGTAATCTTGTTTAGTAAACAATGGACAATTGATACAAACCCCCCCCAAGCAATTTATTTGGAAACCATCCTGGAAATGTTTTACAGTAAAAGATATACATTGGGATAGGGGATTGAAAGAGAGACAAAGCTGATGGTTGGGAAGGAAGAGGCAGTTGTTCTTGGAAGTGTTTCAGGGCCAGGGTGACATCAGTAGAGGAGGATAAGGCCACAGACACAGAGATGGAAGAGGTGGAAAAGCATATTTCAAGACTGCTGTCCCCAGGTGTTCAGGCAGACCCTGAGAACTGTAAGGGTCTACAAGTGACATTGGAAAAGAAGGGTTAGACAACTAGAGGGGCTGCATACAGCCAGGAGGCTTGTCTGTCCTCAGAGGGGTTGGAGTCTAGGATTACTCAAAAGGAGGATTCTCAGAAACAGTTTCTAGTTTTGGTTCAATTAATTGCTATGTGCATGCTCAGAGACTCTTTCTTTGCTGTCTACAGTTTTCTGGATGTGTGCTGGAAATAAAGAGCTTCTGCCAAAGAATAGTCTGTAGTTTTGAAAGAGAGAAGGGGGAAAACCTAGCTCATGAGAGCATCCTTGTGCTTCTACTGATTTTAGTCAATTACACTTAGAATGTGATCTTAAAGAATTGATTTCTCAGCAGTGGAAATATACCAATAATTTCAAATTACCACTTACTGTCAGAATTTCAGTGATATGAAAGTGTTGTGTGCGAGGTATGCTTAGGATTAAAGGATATTACTTTCTAGTTCTCAAATGCTTTAAACTATGGAAGCCATGCAGGCTGAAGGGGAAACAACTCAGAATTTTCACTCAACAACAAACAACAGAGTCAAACTATACTTTGTTTCCCCCTCAACAACCCAGCATTACAAATCCACATGTCACATCAAAAACAAAAGTAGATGCAAAGGAGAAGCAAGGCACATACTGGAGGCTGGACACTTGCTCCAGCCAAGCCTCACCAACTCGTGGGTTAAACAACGACCTATGCATTGGTGTTATGTGCTGTTCATGGCTTTTCTCCTCCTCCTCTTCCAAACAGACCAGTACAAAAACTTTCTAATTAAAGTCTTTATTATGTTAACGCTGATCAGAACATGAAGAAGTACAAATGAAAAAGACTGAAAAAGCTTTGAAGTACAAATGAAGAAGCCTGTAGAACTCAATAACAAAAGAAACAAGCAATGTTAGAATACTGACATTAGAAAAATGCAACTTAATGGTAAGAAACTGATTCCAAATTTAGTAATTTTCCTCCTTTCCAAACTGAAAAGAGCAAACTGGATCCTCCTGTTTAAGGGCCAATCATTTAGAGCATCTGCTTTCTTAGCCTGACCCCATAGGAAAAAGTTCTGCACCTAGGAAAAAGAAACTAAATGCATTGTTACAAGACGGGAATACTTGTCTCAACAATACTGCAAGCAAGAAGAGTCTTGGAATTGCAGATTGCAAGCTGAATATGAGTCAACAATGTGATGTGGTTGCAAAAAGGGCTAATGCTATTTTAGGCTGAAGTAATAGAAGCATCATTTCCAAATCCTGTGAAGTACTAGTTCCCCTTTAACTCAGCACTGGTTAGGCCTCATCTGGAGTATTGTGTCCAGTTCTAGGTACCACAGTTGAAGAAAGATGCAGACGAGCTGGAAAGGCTTCACAGGAAGGCAACAAGGATGATCCAGGGATTAGAATACTATGAGGAGAGATTGAAAGAACTGGGCATTTTTAGCCTCAAGAAGAGAAGACGAAGGGGAGATATGATAGCATTCTACAATTACTTGAAAGGCTAACACGAAGAGGAAGGACAGGATCTCTTCTCCATCATTCCAGAGTGGAGGACATGGCATAGGCTCCAAGTTACAGAAAGCCAGATTCCTGCTAAATATCAGGAAAATTTACCTGACTGTTAAAACAGTCCAACAATGGCACCAATTAACTAGGGAGGTGGTGGGCTCTCCCACACTAGAGGCATTCAAGATGCAACTGGATAGCCATCTAAGAGGGATGGTTTAACTTGATGTCTTGCACTCAGAAGGGGGTTAGACTCAACGGCCTTCCAACTTTACTCTTTTATGATTCTATGACATGATCAGAAGTTAATCGTCCAATTTACCCAAAGTTTTAGAGTCCAAAATATGTTTGGACAAATGTTTTAAATAAATAAGTTTTAGAGTTGGTTTGTCTTTCAGCTGCCAACAAAGATCTGCATTGCAAAGAGACTGTTTGGTGTTTTGGAGCCTAGACACTGAAGGAAAGGGTCAAGTTCAGGACAGCTAGGACTGATGGGAGTTGAACAACATCATGACAGTCACTGGTTCCCACCTTTGATTTAAACTTGAAACAAATGAATTCTCCACCCTTATTTCTATTTTACACCCTTGCACAGCAGTGGCAAATAAAAATAGAGATAAACACTTATAATACATAGCACCTCAGAAACTATGAATCAGAAAGGAAAGTCTGGCAATTGTTTACATTCCTTTTCCAATGGCTCATTGCAGAAAGCAACCTAGGGCTTGGAGATTTCTTCTAATTAGATTGTCTCCTAAATCTATGGAGATGAGTTCACAACTTTCCAATGCAGAATGGGACGAAAGATGCAGCTTATCTTCACCATTCTACTCCCCCTACATTGCTTTTTCAGGAAATGGATGTTTTGGACATTGAGCAACAGCGCTTCAAAAGGTGTGTGGGTAGAAAGAAGCTTCAAGATACCTATATTGTGGCTACTCTTAGTCTCAACTCTTCCCTGTTGCTAAAATGTCTTTCTCCACATATACTTTCCCAATCAGAAGGAATACAGTTCTTTCTGCACCAGCTGAGACAGACATGGGAAGGGGACAGGGATTGGCACACCTATTCCCAGCTCTAAAGTTCGTGCACTCTGTCTGCTTTCAATTCTCAGAACTGAACCATACTATGGGCCCTTAAACAATTTCTAAGGGCCACAGACTCATTCCATCCATCCCTTCATTGCTACTGTACGAATGGAGCTCCTAGTCTAGTATGGAGTTGCTAGTAATAAAAACTATCAAATAGGAAGGGGAAAGTGTATTATGCTGTAATAGTTACGTTTTGTTAAAATGGGAGGGTGCTGACATCATGCTTGTGGCTTTCCTGTATGAACAGAATGCTGGACTAGATGGGCTCTCGGTCTGATCCTGTATGACTTTTCCTATGTTCTCATGTTTTTAAGTCTTTCTTTGGTCATAGCAGATGACAATGTCATGCAGTCCTTTTATGCTTCAAAATGTATTGAGTAGTAGACTATGTACATATTTTAAAGTTTTCCCAAAGAAAGGGTTTTAAGAATTCACAATTAAAATTTGCATGTTAGCACAAGGAAAGCTTTCGCAGTGTCTTCACTACTGCAATTATTCTGTTAAATACATGTACTTCAGAAAAACAAACCATAATACTGAACTTCAGTATATTTAAAAGCCAAACAACACATCAAAGTAGTGAGTAAATTTGGGTAGTGAGTACATGTCTAAAGTAAGTTTGGGTGCTAGTTTTGTGCTGCTATACCTTCTTTTTAACTATCCTTCATCTAGTGACAATGACTGGTGTTTGAGAATGGGAGCCATTCTAACAGCAGCTGCAATCATATGGCTACAATCTTGCACACAGCAAGGGCAGGATCCTATGTGTGCTTAGGCAATAAAAAATCCAACAACTCCCAGCTGTGCTGGGTGGAGAATGCTGGAAGTTGTAGGACTTTTTTTTTTGCCTAAACACACAAAGTGATTGTGACTTTCATCTTCTTAAATTCCATTGGCTTCAGTGAGGTTTTAAGCAGGTTGATGCAGCAATGAATAATCTGACTGTTACCCCACTCCAAAAATTATAACTTGATGTAATTGGGAAACACACAATTGCAAGAGAAGTATAAAAAACTATGCAAAATTACTTTGGTAATACTTTAACTTCTTTTTTAAAAGTTTCAGTTCCTAAACTTTCAATGCATTTCTCTAAGTTTCAGATGCTTTTGTAACAGTATTGTATACTCAATAAAATAAAGTATTTGTATTTTAAATTTCAGGCAATTTAGCTGTAGATATTTTTTCTGCTTAAATCTAAGATAGCAAACAGTTTCACAGCTACAATTAATACCATTTTATGATGTTATTTTGTTTCTTTAAAAAGTGAGACCATGTTTGTACCCAGAGGATATTCACAAAGATTAAATAGATATGCAAATATAGCAGCAAACATGAAGCAAAAAAAGCCAACAGGTGATTTTATTTTTATATGCAGGCGACACAAACAGGAATCTTATGTAAGCATGAACCTGTAAGCAACTAAACAGGAATCTTATGTCTATGAATGGATGATAGACAACGTTTACAAACCCCTTGTAAAATTGGAGCAAATGTTGAGCAGAGTCACAAAAGACAAAGCAAGTTGAAAACTGACAAAGAATTCAATGTCTTTAATGGTTCACAACAGGCTCCCAAGGGAAAGTTAGAAAGGGGAAAGGCAGCAGGACTACCTATAGGAGCTGTCAATGCAAAAGGGCAGCAGGGGCACTTTAGGTGAAGGAAGTCTTACAATAAAAGGTGACAAGAAAAACATATGGAACACCACACTGGAATCAGCAGGCAATGGCTGCAATGGTAGAAACTGAAGGATGGCCAAAATTAAGGAGAAGGGACCGAAATTTTAAAATAAAAATACTTTTTTTTTGCCTATACCGATTTTCAAAAATGGGGGGAATCAAGTTAAAAGAAACAAAACTAACTTAACCCATCTACACATTTCTTATAGCACAAGTATGGGAAGAGTCAATTTAAGTACAATTGTTCCCCAGCTTGTACTCAAATCATTCCATAAATTTCTGATATAACTTAAAAATGTTTGTTTTGTTTTTAAAATAAACAGTGTAAACTACTAAAATAAACTACTTTTCAATATGTTTTAGTTGTAAGCTTTTGTAGAAATAAAAATCTATTGACTAGGAACCAAGGAATGTGAAATCAGACTAGAATGCAAATACACAAGCCATCTCTCAATAATATATGCTATCACAAAAGGAATGAAAGATACTCCAAAACTAAAATTTAGAAAGTCTATCCAAAACATGGTTCACATTTCAATGTTAATATTACAAAACACGTTAAAGCTGGTATGAATTCTTTCTCTCACAGCTCAAACAATTGTGGTATGAGAGTTTAAAAACTGCCTGCTCAAGCAAATGATTTATTGAACATTTTCACTCATGTACTCCCATGAAAGCCAATGGAAATATACCAGTCAATAAGCAACTCCCCCCACCCCTGCTTCTCCAGGTTTCTTTAGAAAACCTAAAAGGGGAGGAGAAAAAAGTCTGACACTATATTTGCATAAGTGCACAACACAGGGGATTTCTAAGCATTCATAACGGCCAAATCAACCAAACAAATTGCCTGAAGAACTGCAACAGTAAGCTATTGGGGTTCTTATGTCGGCAACTTCAGAAGTCCACTGGGAGAATAAAATCTTTTATAATTAAAAAACCCAAAAAACCCTTCCAATCACAATTCTTGTTCTATCTCTCAAAACCTGAAAAAACCTGTGCACCACTAATTTAGCCTTCTTACTAAAGAATGAATACAAGATAAAAAGGAGCCGACAGCTGGAAAGAAGCCAATGGAAAGCTTTCAGGAGCAAAATGCAAAGAGAACCGTGTTTGTTCTGCATTCAGAATTTTACATGGAACTCCACAGATGAGATGGCATATCTGGCTATAGGTCCAAGAATACACATTTATTACAGAGAATGCTGCTGTTAAAAATAAATTGGAGATTAATGCCTTCTAATCAGAAGTGCAAGACGAATTCCTGACCAATTCAATTCCCACAAGGATGGAACAAAGTTTTCTTTCAAAAGTCACCCTTTATAGGGAAGGGTGCTTCTTTGCAGGGAGCCCTGAGTAGAGAAATAGACAACTCCTGGCTTTCTATTTATAGTCATTCAGGCAGTGAATAGTTTCATTCCAAATGCCACAAGGCATACATGCAACCTTTCATTCCAGGGACCTTATTTGTGTTTCATTTCATAAAGTCCAGGGCTAAGAAGACAAAAAGCATTTTAACAAGTGTGCAACAGAAACTTGGGTTTATGTGTATAAAGCTTCTTTATTAGACTAGACTAGATTCGTAGATGCTGGCATGAGGGGTGAGAGAAAATGCCTTTAAAAAACTTTCCTATAGAGTTTTGCTTTTAAAAAACTGCTGTTCTAGAACTGCATGAAGTTGATCTTTCTTTCTTTCTTTCTTTCTTTCTTTCTTTCTTTCTTTCTTTCTTTCTTTCTTTCTTTCTTTCTTTCTGTTTTGTTTTTTTTGCTCATTAACAGTGAATGCTAGTGCCCTGCAATTTAAGCGTATCTTGGGGTGGGGTGGGGTTGGGTGGGGTAGGGGGGAGACAAGGAAAAGGAACAGAGGGGTGCAAGCATTTCAATTAGCTGGCTTTGAAGGACCCTTCTGAATGAGAAAGACAGAGCACACTTGTCAAATGCAAGTTCAAGTGAAAGCCACTTCTGCCAATGAAGTGCGCAGATGGCTGTGGGGGTTCCGCTACGCTTTAGCTGGGCCCCCATTATGTCTTTATTGCTCACAAAAAAAGGCAAGGGTCACCTACAGTTTAGAGTACGTTAGCTTCCTTTCCCACAGGATGACTCTAGTCAATCAAAGTTGTGAGGAAAGCTTTCCCCTTTGAATGACTGCTGTCTCGTCAGGGCACTGAACACTTATAAAAAGCTGAACACACACATTAAAAAAATCTTCCCACCATTGCAGCCCCCAGTCAGATGAATCTGGCCTGGCTATTACCATTAAGTGGGAATGCTGAAGGATTGTGGTTGCAGACATTATTTTCAATATATACTCCAATCAGCTTTCTTCTCACAACAATACAGAACTGGAAATACAGAAGCCATCTAAAATCTGGATTTTGTGGATATTCACTTTCTCCGTAGTGTTTGCCTATATGAAATGTGTGAGAGATGTCTATGGTAGGTTAAGTTTGCCTCACAAAGAGCTGAGAAAGAAATCAGTTATTGTCTGGCTAGTTCTGCATATATTAACAAATTCACATGAAATGTGATTCAAAACACAGCAGTAAGGTATCTTAAGTCTGCATTGTGTGCTGTCAGGGACTTACAGGAGATCCAGATGCTAATTTCACAGCAGAAGCTAATGGCCAAACAAACCTTCTGTCTTATACACACAAACCTAATATATTGTTTATCTTTGTGCAAGCACATGCACCTTCAGTTCAAATTTGGACCAAACTGGAATGGAGAGTTAAACATTCCCCCTACTACCTAAGGGATTTTCCACACACATTTGGTAATGGAGTAAGTGTCCCAACATGGAGGAAAAGAAAGCAGCTGGGGCAAACTGGGCTTACTACCACCCTTCAACAATACTGTACTTGGTAGATATATACGCTGACAGACACATAATCTGTAAGCCGCCCCCAGGCTTCAGTGAATGGGGTGGCAAAGAAGTTTACTAAATAAATAAATAAAATAAATAATCTGCATCAGTCTGAACTGAGTTACTTCTGCACAGGGGGAAGAACTGTGTTCATTCTGTGTGCCATCCCCTTGTGGAAATCCGACCACATAGAAAGCTGCCCCCTTCAGACGGGCACTGATCATGTGTTGCCCAGGAGTAATGCAGAGAAGCACCAAGAGGGCCTGGTTAGGCACTGGACGGATGGCTCAACTGAATTTTCTGTTGTTTGACACTGAGAGAGAGAGAGAGAGAAGGAGAAGCTTCCAGAACCTAAATTTGCCTGACAACACATGTAAATTGGATAGCAATACACACAAATGCTCTCAAATTTTATAGTCAAGTTCATGCCAAATGATCACAGCCTTTCCATAATACAGGATTTTCCCCATAATGAGCTAGGGCAAGGCAGGAGAGAACACCTTGTAGCCAAGATAAGATTTGAACCAGGAACTTGTTGGGTCACAACTCGCTGCTATATCAGCTCTCAAAGTTAAAAAACTGGAAAGGGAAGGGAGAAATATCAGAAGGTAAACAAAACATGTCTGGGCCTTTCCCAAGCCCCAAGTGCATCAAACTAGTCTGCCATTTTAAAGTTATTCTTTGTTTCTTCCTTCCTCAGTTTGTTTTATTCTCTTTCATTCCTTCTTACTTAGCTTACTTGAAAATGCATCTTCTGAATGTGAATAAACACTGAATTCTGATCACACCTTGAAACAATATATACATTTTAATGATAGAAGGGTCTTACACTGAAGCTGTTTTTTTTTTTTTTCATTTTAGCTCTAAAAATACTAAAACACATTCATAGAATTTCCCACAAGTCAATTTACATTTTGAAAAGCATTCAGTTTCTAAATGGACCAAATACTTTCCACAGAAAGGCAACAGTGCTTAGTCCTCCTTCCAGACTAGCAGGAAAGTACACTGTGATGTTAAGTAGGTAAAAATATTCTTTGACTGGCAGTAGCACCTCAGCCATGCAGAACTCGTATACTTTTTTCAGATTTTTTAGTTTAATGAATCTTCAGGATTTCCTCTGAATAAACGTATTATATTTATCAGGGTAAAGACAGTTCAAATACAGGCATTGGCTTGGATCCACACCCTACTCTTGTGTGAATGGAACACACCTGTACTCACACTGGGGCCCAGAGAATGCTCTCACACTCTACTATCTGCAATCGCTTGTTGACCTTAACACGCCTACTCTACAAGATTAGAGGACCGGTCAGAGCAGCACAAGATACAACACAGGTTCTGCAGCTGAGAGGAGCAGAGACACATCCCACGTACAGTCACAGCTTCTCTCCTCATAACTGAGGGATCTTTTCATGCAATATCAGTGTCCAAAGCTTTTATAAGCACAAGACATGGACAAAATATGGACTGGTGATCTGGAAGATCTGGGTACTAGTCCCTACTAAGCCATGTCTTGTAAATATGAAGTACAATCCATATTGTACTTGCTAAGTTAGCAAAGCTCACTGGGTGACTTTGGGCCAGTCACAAACTCTCAGCCTAACCTACCACACAGGGGTCTTGTGTGGATAAAATGGTTCTATGTAAGTCACCTTCACAAGAAGGACAAATGTGAGATATAAATGTAATGAGATGATAACAGCAATAATATTACACAATTACAGTTCCTAGTGATCCTTTAGCTCCTTCCCCAGCCCAACACCCTTCAGATGTGTTCCCCTTCTTCCTCAGGCAGATGGGAGTTGTAGTCAAACATCTTTGACTACACGGAGAAAGCCTGCTTTAGTTGTTCCCTGGAGATCAGTCCATTCCTTAGTGGTCATAATGATCAATGCCCATTTCTCCTTTGACTGTGGGAAGGCAGTTGCTTTACTTCTGACATAGCCTTCTCAGGGGTCATAGGTCAGATCCCTCCTATTTAGCCCCCCCCATGGTCTCCTTCCTAACCATCCCATTTTTTTTTAAAATAAAAGTTCATTTTGATGTAAGATAAAAGAATGCATGATTAATTTTCAATACAAAATGTAAGTTGTCCAACAACTTTTAAAATGTTGGCTAATTAGGAATACCTTGCATCAATAAGGACAGAAAATTTGCAATTCCCAACCAAAAACAGAAGTTTAAACAAATTAAAAATATCACAGGCCATGAACTTTAGAATTTCAAGACAAAGGATGCATTCTTCACATTCACCATTCTTGCTAATGCCATGGTCCCCTGTGTTCTGCACACTGGCAAGGAAAATTTAGTTTGAGGACTGAAAGGGGAGCATTATGCTGATTTGCCTTGCTACTAATATTTTAAGTTTTTATTGTGTTTTAATTTATTTACCAGTTATTTCAATAGCTAGAACAAAACTAGAAACAAAAAAGAATATAATTACATTTAATGAACAGATCTGAGGATGAATTCTGAAACTCTGGATTAATTTGCATTCATGTACGAATGGCAAAAGCAACACTTAGCAAGGAAGCACTGTTCCACCTTCTTTTATAGGGAGAAACCCTACCATACACTGAGCCAGATTTCAAATATAACTTTTAACATGGTAGAAAGTAATTAAGGAAAAATGATTTCTAGATAGAAGACACTTTGTATGCCTTTTTTGATCACTGAAATACAGAAAAGGCATTACCATGTGAAATGTTATTACAATACTATTTATTAAATATGACCAAAGAGATAAAAAACTAGAAGAATAATAAGAAGTATATAGTGAGTTTTAGTGAACTTGCAGATGGAGGGGTGAGAATTACAGTCTGACACTAATGACCCATGTCATGCTTCACAGACACTTTTTAGCATAACACAATACTTCAGAGAATGTCTGGGTGCAAAGTCGGAGTCTTCCAGGAAAATAACTACAAAGGTTTTGAAATTCTAAATGAATCTAGATCGGAATTCACAAATAAATTTTTAATGTTGAACTTTACCCAGAATTATAGCCTGAAAAATATTTAAATCAGAAACATGTCTAATAACAGCCAAATAGTTCAACAACTTTTAATTATGCAAATATACCTCAAGGTCATTAAGCAAATGCTAAAGGTATACCAGCAAACCACAAAACTGGTTTTTAAAAAGTATTAGGAACTTCTGCACGTGGGTGCCAGTGGCTCTTTGCTTCACTCTCTGCTGGAACCTTGTAATCCGTATTAATCTGTTTGTTCCTGGAAAGTACCTTTCTCTGATGAAGTCCTAAATTTGCTTTCAATTCATTTATGCCATTTACTTTGTGGCAGCTCAGTCTGTTGAGTCAGATATATTATTTCCACATACACTGTGTGAAATCTGCTATATTTCTCTTCAATCTCCCCTCCCCGCTCCCCTTTGCACATGCTGCCAAACTAACTTAGCAAAAAGTTTTAAAAGCTGGGAACAATGTTACCACAGGGTGCCAAATTTGCAGTGAAAGCCCCAAAGGCTGTTGTCACGCAAAGTTTGACAAGGCTTGCCAAATGGTTTCTTCAGGATATAAACTGCTGGTGAAGTGACTGAGCCCTTTGTATTTGCAGCTGAATGCTGCAGATGGGAAGGTTTCTGCCAAGAAAGAGTAACTGCTGTTTCTGCCATGTGAAGTTTTACACACATAAATAAGGCACACTCTGGATATGGCAGTATTTTGCTGCTCTGGGGGCTTCCACTTCAAGCAAGCAATGGTCTAGAAAAAAAGCTTGATCTTCTGCAGGATAGCGCCTACACATGCAACCCATGATTAATCCCAATAAAAAGGTATTATGCACCCTTTTAAAAATTGTGCAAGAGAAATAATACCAAGGAAGTACTGCCAGGAAACAGAAGAAAGCTACCAACTGAGCATCCTTGCTAGAAAACTTTCCAAATTTGAGGCCAAGATTTAATTTAATTTAAAATTTAAGCCAAGGTACCTTTGAAGGAGGATTATTTTTGTACAAGCTGTGCCTACAGTCACACTCTGTAAGCTGTTAATTTATTGGTATTTGCATACTGTACCATTCCAAATGTTCAGAGATTAATATTAATTAAAATATAAGCAATATATAAATAGGAAACACAAACCAAAAGGAAAAAATCAACATGTTGCAACACCAAGAGAACTAATAGCATAGTACACAGATGGTACATACGATTTATATCACACCCACAATTATACTACGCACTATGTGAGTAAATTATTCTTGTGCAGGCTGCACTGGGCTGCAGCTAATTTGTAAGGACTTTTGATATTAGGTACAGTTTCCTAAGGAAAAGTTATAGCTCACATGCTTTTCCAGACAGTCGAGACAGTACTGAGCTAGCATCCCAGGGATCACAGAATGGCTCTGATTCTTCACTCCAAATTGGAGACAAGGTTTCAACCACAGAAAACGGAATCAGAGATCCATCTCCTTCCCCCTTGAGGTCAGTACAGAAAGAAAGATCCTGGGGTCAGAAAATCGACCTGGGAGTGAAAGAAAGGAGATGTTCTGGTGGACAGGGGCAGGAGGAAATCACGGAGGCCAGGATTCTATTTATCTCCAGCCTCCTTTGCCGAGTTAGAAGTTAGCAAGTCTTGAAGTTATTCAAAAATCTTTCCATCAAGATGAAAGACAAATAAGCTACCCATGCAGAGCAAAATTCTCTGCTGGAGATTCTTAGACAGAACAACATTTGCTTTAAAAATGGCTCCAAAGTAAGACAATATCTGTTAATGAATTACAGAGTAAGTCAGAACTCAATAAAAGAAACTCATTTTAATATTTTACTTCTAACTTTGACAATGAGATTGTACACATTTATACTTAGAAGTAGGCTCTGTTGAATTCAGTGGAACTTACCACCAGATAAATGGATATAAGATTGCAGCTTGAGCCTTCTAAAACAAATTTAGTTGCAATGATACAACCACAGAATTCTCACCTCAATCCCAACCTCTAGTTGACAAAGCTATGTTCTGCTTGGTTAGGTCAACCTATTCAGAAATATTCATGGCAAAAATAACAAGTTATCAACTGAAAAAAAAATGAACCACTACAACTGACACTCATTAGTTCAGAAGGAATATGAACACATATACATTTCCTTATTTACCTCAATTTTGTCAGTCTTTGCATCTCCCCAGTAAAGTTTCCCTTCTTCAAGATCCAGTGCCAAACCATTGGGCCACCCTAGTGAGGTGTTCACAAGGACTTTCCTTTCAGAGCCATCCAAATAAGCACACTCAATCTTTGGATTTTCACCCCAGTCTGTCCAATACATATAGCTGTTGGGAAAAAGAAAAGGCATACATGCATGTGTGCACAGAGGTTTTATGTCTAACAATATTATTGCCATTTCAAGCTTCAGCTTTAGGTATGGGAGAGAATTCTTCCATATATCCCCAGAACTGGCAAGATCCAGAAACAGGGGTAGGCAACCTGGTGTCCTCCAGATTGTCTAGTATATTTTTGGACTACAAATTCCATAATGCTTGACCATTGGCCACACTGGCTGAGACTGGAGGGTACCAGAATGCATAATACTATAATTGTGCCTGTCATTTTAAAAAAAAGGCGGCAGGAGAAAAACAAAATCTTGCTCAACAAAACATGAAGGATTTTGCTATATAGCAACCTTTGATGCTTCATCATCCCAAATAAATTAAAGGGTAATGAATAATGTAAGTTATGGTAAGTTGGAATACCCAACATCTAGACTATGAAAATGAAGGGCAAGCTACCACTTCATTTTAGTAATACTGACTGAAGACCTGTAAGACTCACCCCATTGCAGGATTAAGGACTATGGCTCTGGGTTCATCTAGGTTTTCTGATATGAGGATCTTTCTTGATGTCCCATTCAACCGAGTCACTTCAATACGATCTGTTCCAGTGTCTGTCCAGTATAAGTTTCTAGCCACCCAGTCCACTGCTATGCCATCAGGATGGTTTATTTCTGTTGTCACAAGGGTCTGGGCCCCAGATCCATCAAGGAAAGCTCGTCGAATGGCTCTGACATCATCATCAGTCCAATATATATAACCCTCAACAGGATCATAGTCTATTGCAATAGCATGTCTGATATTGTCTATTTGCAGAATAATGTCAGTGAAGTCTGGCATATCCAATGAAATTCTTCGCAAATCCGTTCTTCTAGCAAGCAAAAGTACTTCTTCAGCACCTGGGGGAGTGGGGGGGAAACATACACCAATAATCAGTACTTCCCACTAAGTAGGCTTGAGGGACATTTACCGGCAATGCAGCAGAAATAATTGAAAAACAAAGACTGAGTCAACAAGCATTTTTATTCAACTAGGGATCATTTAATAGTGATTCTGAGTTCCTAAACCCCTCATACTGGTTTGCAGCATAAAGACAAAACACTAATGTCCCTCATTTCTGGTAATCTTTACCACTCCCATGGTAGTATAGCCCAAGTACTGCACTGAAAATACAACGGTTGGAGGGTAGAGAAGGACCCACCCTTGGGAGACTCCTGCTCCAGTGAAAACATTATTTTGGAGAGGGCATGAACAATTAAAAATGCTGGTGCTGCCAACGTACCTAAAAAACACATTTTCCCAAGTCATCTTTTTCCAGACGTTTGTTTTGAAATATTACAATGGTTGATCAATATAAATAAGCACCAGAAGACAACATTTTAATTATTGAGATGGCAAAAGGAAAAAACTGTGAGCACTGATTTCATTTTCTTGCATTGCAAAAGTACAAACTTATTATTTTACAAAGATTGATCTCTCTCTCTCTCTCTCTCTCTCTCTCTCTCTCTCTCTCTCTCTCACACACACACACACACACACACACACACACACACACGGGGGGAGAGAGAGAGAGAGAGAGAGAGAGAGAGAGAGAGAGAGGAGCAAGAGTAGGCTATGGTTTCATTTGCTAATACAAAAAGAGAGAGAGAAGAAATTAGGGGAAAATGTCTAGACATCATATCCCACAAAACTATCAAGTCAGCCAGTAGCTGTTTCCTGGAGGGACCGCAGTGGATACAGTTTCTGTATGCAACACACCTATCCAGCAAAGGATATGAACAAATCTTAATGTTCTGTTAACATAAGGCACAGTGAATGACTATTTGGGGGTTGTTTCCATTCTGCAAGTATTATTTTCCTTTCACTAAGTTTTTAAACTTATTAAGATCTTTAAAATTTCTATCACATATACTAATTTCAATGAATAATTTGATTAAATAAAATTATAAAATTAGATACTGTCAAAATTTCTGGGAAATCTAAAACATCTTGCTAAGTCTGTATTTCAGCTATAAATAAGAAAACATTTAAATGGAAGCTTTCTATCACAACTTAGAGCCGCAAGGGGTCTAGAGATGCTTACAATTAAACTAAACACAAGATTATGAGCCACAACAGGGAGAGTAAAAGCCAAGCAACCACAACTTGCTATGTGACCTACTAGACAGGATGCTGGCAGAACCTCTATGTTAGAACATCATGCTGACTTCCTTTAAATTGTTCAGACACACGTAAGCAGTTCAAAAGGGGTATAGCAAAGGAAGGCATGCTGAACTCTTTCCTTGCCTGTCTGTTCCCCTGAGACTGCTTCTCCCTGTTATTCTTTGAAGGGATGGGAGGTTCATTGCCTCTTTGTCTATATCACCCCCATTCCCACAGACTTTGGGAGGTTTACAACACAACAATTTAAAACCAACAATACAAATTTAGATTCAAAACAACATTTTAACTAAAACAAATCTGGGAAGGCTGTTGGAAGTAATACCTCTTTAACTCCCTCTGGAAGGCAACAATCTGGGATATCTCCTAATAGGCCATCCCACACTTTAGAGGTGACCACTTAGAAGGTCTTCTGTGTAGCTGACCTTAATCTTGCAGAAGCAAGCTTCAGAAGATTATCCTCAGAGAACCACAGTGGGAAGGGCAGAATATATGGGCAAAGGTGCTCCTGAAGGTATTTTGGACACAGGCCATGAAGGGTTTTAAAGGAAATTCCCAACAACATTCAAAAACCTGCTGAATTTAATATTGGTGATATATGATCTTTCTGTGATGTCCCACAGACTGGCTGCCTTATTTTGTACTGGTTGAAGTTTCCAGAGCAGGCAAAAGATTAGCCTTATGTAAAGCACGTCACAGAATCAAGCTTAGAAGTTACCTGAATGTGCATTACTGTTTTCAGGATATTCTCTTCTAGGTAGGGACACATCTGGCAAATCAGCTAAAGCTTCATCACAACCTGTGCTGGTCAAGTAGCACTCCCAAACTATGAACACAGCCCCTTCAGGGTGAGTGTGACCCCCATCTAGCACCCCCTGACACACCTCTAATCCTGGATTTGAACCTGTAACAGCAAGTACCTACATTTTCTCTGGATTAAGCTTCAATTTTCCCCCTTCATCCTGCCCATTACCAGCTTCCAGCAGTCATTCAGAGAAGAGGTGCTGTTTCTAGGAGAAACAACAGATGCTGGTAAAAGGAAATAGTTCTGGGTGTCACAGGCATATGGATAACATCCAGCACCACTGCTCCAGATGACCTCTCCCAGTGGTTTCATGTAGATGTTAGACAGCATTGGAGACAAAATGGAGCCCGCTGGGATGCTACGAATCAGCTTTTTCTTAGAACAGCAACTATCTCCAAGGATCAGCATCCAGAACTAATCCAAGAGGTAGGAGCAGAACCTGTGCAGAGCAGTTCTCCCAATTCTCAACTCCCTCAGAGGGTCCAGAAAGATATTATGGCCAACAGTATAAAAATCTGCTATCCAACAGAACCAACAATTGCTCCCCCTGCCAATTCTTAGATCATCCACTAGAGCAACCAAAGCAGTCTCAACTCCACATCCTACTCTAGAGTCCGTCTGAAACAGGTCCAGAAAAATCAGTATCACTTAGAACTATCTGGGGCTGGAAAGATACAACGTTCCGTTATGTCTGGTCTTGGTACACCACTGGGGAAAAACACCTGACGAGAAGCATTTTCAGGGAAAGCACAGGCAGGGGTGGGTGGTCATTTTTTAATTTATTGCATTTCTAGGATGCCCCTTAGTTGACGTTCTCTGGTTTCATGAGAGATGTCAGGGGGATCATGAATTGTGTAGAGTGCCCACAGAGAGAGAAGACTCTCCTCTTAACAAAGTTGCCCTCCATGTGGAGAAGGGACAGAGAGCAACAGAAGGGGTGGGGCTAGCACCTTCCCCCTGCTTGCACATTTATACACATATCAGGAACTCTTGACTAAAGCTCAGTGCTCAGTCCACTCTACCCTGTCTGTGGGATGCAATGGAAAATGTCTATTTTACAAGCAGTCCAAAGAACAGCTCCAACAGAAGTCGTTTTATTTGGGTTGTTTAGTGTAAATATTTAACAGGATATTTTATTCTGTATTACTTTTACATGCAATGCGAATAGGAACATAAAAGCATACCTGCAGAAGGTGGAAAAATAGTCCACTTCTGCCTGTCTGCAACTTCCCTGAGCTTCTTGCTGCTGTCATACTTCCTTCTCCAAACCCCAAGGAATTGTAAGTATCACTAGGAGAGCAGCTTTGTTTCTGCTTTAGCAACAGAGGAAGGGGCCCTTCCAAAGTCACTTCCCTTCAGTACCCAGCAACATTGGCTCTGGGAAAGGAAAGCCAGGTAACACAATGGAGGCCAGGGTAGGGCAGGCAATCACTTATTTCCAAATAACATTACGTACCTTCTAGTTGCCTGAAGTTGGCATGCATGCGGAAGGCTGAACCTTTGAAAAGGGAGAGGAAAACTGACTCCCATTATTTTGGCATGTCTTGGGAGTTTCTGTCTTCATGCGGGGATACACATTGCTTCTGGTAATTTTTCAGAAGATACAGGATTATCCCTATTTAACATTTTAAAAATGCATAATAGTTTTCTTTTGTCCTTCTTGTAAGCTACCTAAAGAAATGTGTAAGCTACCGAAAGACTTAAGCAACTGTGCTATAAATTTAATAAATAAAAAGTGGCACCTTTATGAATTCATTACATAGTCCACATTTTCAACTGTTTTTGTTTCCCTTTTCTCTTCCCAGTGTAGATTTTCATGAATATACTGCTTTTTAATTCTATGGCTACCCCAGTCAGCTTGACAACCCATTAACAAAAAAAGGAAACAAAATTATAGTAGCAAAACTCCACAGAAACTACAATCTCAGACATAAGCAACAGAATTCTGTGAGAAATCACTCTGCCCTACCTCCAGCTCAGTATATGCATGAAAGCTCCAGGAAAGCAGCTGTGGTCCCTGCTATGATACCATACCACCCAACTGTGTTCACTCCATCAACCCAGATCTTCCAGTTTCCCTGCTTATATTATTCCTTCAATGGACATAGTGTGGCCTTAAAATTAGCCACTAACCGAAGTTGACTGCAGAGAGGGAGAGGGAGAGAGATGGAGAAGTAACAGGTGGTCAGGTCCTTTGAACTGGGAAGAATTGAGGGGCAAGCCACTGAAAGTATGCCACTTTTACTGTTTCTGGTGTTTGCAACCTCAGAAACCTCCTGGATGCACTGCTATGCCAAGAGGCTCAGGTTCAGCAGTGGGCATGACTGCTTTTCCAACAAGTAGCTAGTAAGGAGGTTGCCACCCTTTTCTCCAGATCAAGACCCAATCAGCATCCACGTTTTTGGACCCCTGAAGCAAAAGAAGCCTCTTGTTCAAGGCTTGCTGTTGAGATTAGGGAGTGGCGAGTGGTGGTGAGGAGATAAAAAAGGACTGGAATGACAGAATATGCTGCACAAGAATTAGCAGAAGCCCTTTCGCCTCAACATCCCCTGATGAATTCTGAACTAAGGAGACACAACAAAGAATACAGACCTAATTACCGACTAAGAAATGTATACAAGACTCGGTATAATGCCAGGCAGGGATGGGTAATTTATAGCCTGCATACCAGATGCAGGCTGCCAAGCCCCTTTCACAGTTCCTGGCTGGCAGGAGCCATCACTGTGTGCACTGCCTGAAATATCCCCCGCAGGGCATGGCAGCTGACTAGGGCATTGCCACCTAAGCTCTGAAAAGTTGTGTATAATCTCATAACTTTGAGAAAAGTCCAGGTGGCTCAACCAAACTGACAACAGACACCACTGTTGCCATGACAGAGAGACGTCAAGGTCTCAGAGTGGGAAACAAATCTGCCCTAATGGAATACTGAAAAATAGCTTCTCTATAAAACAAGTTAGATAATGGCATGCCTCATGCTGTAAGCTTCAAAGAATGTGTAGAACACCCCCATCAAAAATCTAGTATGGAGGGAATATTTATTCAAAAGTAAGCACTAAATGCAAGAATGTATGGATATCTGTTTACGTTCACAGTGGCCCAGACAGGTGGTGCTTAATTTAATGGATGAGAGTAAGCAGAGACACCATTGCCAGACTGGCTCAACTGAAGAATGAGAAAGGAGAAGCGAAGCACATGTTAATATATTCAGCCATCTATGCACAGACAGAGAGAACTACTTAATGCTTCTATGTTTAAATGTAAACTTAAGACAGACAGAAGCCCTGATGTTACTTAATCAGGTGGGCGTAAGAACTGTTTTAATTCACACATACTCCTCCACCCATCAGCACCAGGGCAGTGATAACTCTGCTGTGCTACCCACCCAAAAGAAAAGTTTGTTAATTGCATAGCTGTAGTTTAAGTTAGGCCTGATTTTAATGTGAAGCTGAGTGTTTTTTCCACACAGTTGGTGTCATATTTTAACTAGTTTATTGGGAGCTACTCATCAATATTAGTAATATGGCAAGGATCAATGACCTATGATTACATCACACTGCCAGTCTCATTCAGTTTTCATTAAAACACCAATTCTGCTAAGAGAAAGAGGAGTGTGTCTTAAATAGTCCTTACATGGCCAAGGCCAATGTCTAGGGCTGAGGTGAGGGATGTCAGCAAGTTTCATGGGAAAAAGCTCTTCATTTGTGAGCTTAAGGTAAGGCTACATTGAGCTTTGCTTCCTGTAATAGCAAACCAAGTTTCTGCTTTTCTATTTTTTAAATTTAAATCTAGACCATCTCTGAGAGTCAAAGCTATCACTGGTCACACTGAAGCTTGGTAACCAGTACTACTTGTGACTCCACATTCATCTCCTATGCTATGGTCATTCAACTTGACAACATTCAGCACCCTTTCCATTGCTTGACTCATAAAAATGAAGCACAAAAACATAAACCAGTTGCCCAATACAAGGGAAACAAGAGCCAATGCAAAAATACAATTTTCTGAGGAGGCAAGTTTATCCACTAAAGCACTATCCTATTAGCAAAGTCTCAGTCAATGTGTGTGAGAGAAATCCTCTCTTTCGCAGGTTAAGGGTTAGGTTTAGAGCTAGGCAGTCCTCTTTCATTGTATAGGTTGCTGGAATTTGAACCCATGAGTATGTGACCCAGCTCTAAAACTCTATCCACTTTATCACCTCAGCTTTCCCCCAAAATAGCAAAAGGAGCTATTAGGTTGTTTGTCTTTATTAGAAGATGAAGAACAAAAAGGAGCATGCACAAAGCCTCTTACGGCACTTCCCAGGACAGACAATCCACTTATGCATATAGGTTCCTGCTGCACCATCTTCATGTAACATGTCCAACTTCCTTCCCATCATAAAGAAAGTTCTACATTTCTCATTCATAAAAGAACGGTCCTTATGCCTTTCTCCAAAGCCCACTGACACATTTTTAGAATTCCAGTGGCCACAAAGGCAACATGCGCATGTAATTAGATACACACATGCAGTACTGCACCCTCACCCACTCATAAGCTCCATTCAGTCTGGAGTTCAGGTTGTGCCTGCTTCAATAGATAGATCCACAGAGTAGTTACCGTACAGTGTGGGACTGAATTAAATAGTGCACTTCTCTCTAGAAAAGCTAAAATAAAGGACCTCCTGAAATGAAAAAGCACTGCTCTGATGACAACTCCAGAGGAGATGGCTTAAGTATACAAACAAGGCTTCCAATAACATACTGAGCTAGAAACATCATAGTACATACTAACAAAAGATTCCTAGTGTTGTTTAAAAGCTTATAAAAGGCTAAGAACCTGAAGAATACAACTGGAGGGTCACGTTCTTATTTTTGTTTTTTAACATAATGACCCTAAGAACTACTGTCTGAGAGGAGACACATAGAGCCAGGACACGCCATTGCAAAAATTTATGTGTTGGCCAAAAACCAGTACATGCCAATTAGCATAGTGTCCTTGGAAAACAGAATTTATCTGAGATGTTTGATAAAACGTATCTAATATATTCATTGTTAAAAGGTACCTTATGTCTCAAAATTCCAGCTATAGTCCAAGCAAACATTGTGTCAAAGCTTTGACGGGGGTGGGACCCACCAGAATTTTGTCTTCTAGAGCCCCTCTTCCTGCTCCAGTTCTCAACTCTATCCTTCTGGTAGATAAAGTTTTAGACAAAACATCCTAAACAGTTTTAGACAAAACATCCTAAATACATAGATAATGCCTTAGCATGAAAGCACTGCAAACACAAACTTATTTTTTAGGCACAGTATTTATTCATTCTTTTTTTTTTAATTTACAGATCAACACTTGGAGCCCTGGTACAGTACAGGATAAAAGCTTGAAAAGCCAGGGGATTATCACAGGGATCTTAATTTTTAATTTAAGTTTCCTTAAAAGTGCACTTCAGGGACTTGAGTCTTCTGGAATGCAAATGACTAGGCCCAGTTCTTGTTGCTCTGATTCTGTTCTTTAAGGCAGCAAATGCCACTTCCATGTTGCCACTAGCAATGGCAAGATATGGAGAAAGTTCCGTGTAAGTTACACTGTATGAAGTGTATGAAGAGGGCATTACTTTTTTCATTAAAAAATCATTTCCAAAGCTTCCCATGCAAAACAAAATACAGCAAGAAAAATTCTAAAAACAAATGCTTGCAATGTTTTCCATATGAATTTCCAACAAAGTTAAACTGTATTTCAAAGATATAATCTCAAATACTTTTCTATGCTGAAGTATTCTACAGCTTTTGCTTCTTACTGATTAGTAATTCTCCCAAAAGTTCTCAGCCATTTGACTCCACAACTTCTTATGACCCATCGGGATATTCCAAAACATGATCTAGTCTATATTTTAATTCCT
Source organism: Varanus komodoensis (assembly GCF_004798865.1). NCBI lineage: Eukaryota > Metazoa > Chordata > Lepidosauria > Squamata > Varanidae > Varanus > Varanus komodoensis. The sequence goes on from NW_025335468.1 coordinate 3,562,433, forward strand.
CAAACACTGGCATGCATTATGCCTGTTTTCAAAAGCGGAACTAACTCAGCAAAACATGTTTGACAGTGTTTACTTTTACTTAAATCAAGAGCCATGTCTGCTCAGATAGGTGTGGCACCAGTGATGACTGTGAACAAATATACTGTGCGAATGAGCAGCTGCAAACTCATTTCCAGATCACATATGAGGCAGGAGAGTCAAACTCTGACACATCTGAGATTTTCCTAGCACTGGTAGTAGAGTTCATTCAAAGTAAAGTTCACTATATGTAAAACAGACCATAAAAATATTAGCTCATTATATACACAGATATCTGCTTAAAGGTAAACCAGTCCACCAGACACTCAGTGCATGATATAAGGGATGGGATTCCACTCCCCCAAGTCTAAATTCACCAACCAATCTGATTTTTTGCTAGAAAATCCCTTTCTCAGCCAACAAGGCATTATTTAAAGAAATATGAATGTTCTTAGTGTTTTTCAAACTCTATGGCTACATCTGTCAACAACTATTCATTGGGAAAAGCCCAGAAAAGAATGTATACGTAACACCATATGACTCACTCAATTAGCAAGGAAAAAATGCAAATTCCTCAGGTTAAAGAAGGAAAACAGGATTCCTGGGCAATCCTTAAATATCCCATGTTAGAGTAGTTAATTCTTTTTCTTTCCTTTTCTTTTTTGCGCAGTGCACCCTTTTTCCCTTTGCCATCACCACTCATTATTAAATTACCTAACTTGTTTTCTCTTCCATTCCCAAAATGTCATGAATCTTCCAACAACTGGTCTGATAAAGTTAACATCCATAAAAGCCCTATATGTTTAATGTATTTACTTCTGGAACACCTGCTAACTATAACTGAATTTGAAAGGAAAAACAGACCATAAAAAACAAATGTTGGTCTATTTCTCCTCAATCCCTGAGCTCCATATCCTTGTTTTGTAGCTACAGAGAAACTGCAGAAAGCAGTTGGGAAGAGTGTGTGTGCGCGTGTGCATGTGTGGAGAGGCAAAGGTACAGCAAAGAAAAAAATACTGTTCCCTTTCATGTATTATTTTTAGATTTTAAATATCCATAGAAGATATAGCACTTTCCAAGATCATTGTTTTGTTCTGCTGTTATTAAAATTCATGTTTCAGCTCTGAAAATGGCAGCTGCATTCTATTTACAAAATTAACTCCAATCAAAGCTGACAGGAGCAAAGCGGTCCATCTTGCCAACTCAACAAGAGCTGTTTGTCATTCTCCCCTTGACCCACTTCACATTTGACAAGTGACAAGACATCTATAATACAGTAACAAATGTTCCAATTTATTCACCCAACCTAAACAAATGTAGACAGCACTGGTTGCCTTTGCTAATCCACACCAGAAAATGCCATGCTATTCCTTTCCCATTTGTCTGTCTACTAATCAGACTAGAACAATACTCTATTGTGGGTGCTTCTCTAACCCCTTCCTTTTACTGCCCCTACAACAACCCCTTTTACAGTTACAATTTTGCTGGAAATGACTTTGGGAGGGGCAGATTAGTGAATTCTAAAACATTAATCGGCAAAGCATGCAATTAATACCACCTCTGGAAAACAATTCAATATGATTTTACTGTAAAAATGAACAATCCTCACTCTTTAAATACAGCACATACTTACTTTTCTTAACCCCAAACTGATTTTAAAAACCATATATGAGCCCCCTATGAATCTGCTAGTTTCTGCAATAGAGTAAATTATCTGATGAGTTTCCTTCCCACGGAATTGGGAAAAAACATTGTTACAGAGCAAGAGATGTGCAGGCAGTGGAGGAGGGGAATCACCAATGCTTTTGCCAGTGCTTCATACAAGGAAAATTCAGCACAATAAAGTTGGACGTTATATGTATGATAAATGGTCCTATTACAATGCCTAACAGAAAATAAAAGGTCAAGATATGTCACCACTCATGAATTGTTCCACATTTACTCTGAAATATTTACTTTGAATTGTCCCCACTACCAAAAAGACTTTAGTATAACTTGCTGCATTCATTAAGACTCATGAGGAAAAATGGAAATTCAGCATGTATAATTCAATAAATAGCTAAATTAGCCATTATAAAAATAATGAGGTTCTTTAAATGAACCCTTTTTACAGCTTTAGTATTGGTTTAAATATTATGCAAATCAGAGAGGTAAACTTCCTTGTATTTTAGATGAATCATTTCTTCCCATTCATAAAATGGGAAGTCTTTTTATGAACAAAGCACCCATCAACAAAAGCATCTCTAAATCTAAAAGTGGGTATATCTCCTGTGTTTTATTAACTGCTTTAAGTTTGATGCTTTTGGTTTTTGAGGAATTTTAAATTGCCTCTACTCCAAGTCCTACTTAAAGTAAACTCATTCAAATAAATGAGACTTCAGGTAGACTAACATTGAATGCAACCCACTGGATACAATACCCAGGGGTGGAAAACAATAAGCCGACATAAGCCATCCAATCAAACTGGTTAACTTACATCTTATAACATGCAATTAAGATCTCCACTGCTTCTCCTTTGGGAAAGCTTTCATTCAAGACTGAATCTCAAAATGTGGTTTTACAATTAAGTCATGACTACAGCAACAAAACACTGTTATGTTCCCCAGGCTTACAGGATATTCATTAGAAGAAACACCATTGTTTTCAGCATCTACATTTTGTTGTGCCATTTGTATTCTTAAGTGGAGAGTGAAGTCTGGTTTTCCTGCCAAAAAAGTCATAATAAAATAGCAGCGGGGACCAAGATTTCAATTCAGTTCTAGAAAATATACTGGACTTCAGGGCAGAATAAAATACACAATAATTTGGTTTTTTTCCCCACTGGACAAGTATTAGCTTCAGGAGGTGATTCTGAATCAGAGAAAATCACAGGGGGAAAGGGTTAACATCCCTTTCCATGTGCCATGGCCCCAATCCAAATGCCTGCACATCACTTTTTTTGGCAAACATTATAAATCTTGGACCTCAATCTCCTATATCCTACCTAATTTCACCCTAAATCAAAGCGAGCAACAATGCTGAGGAAATTTATCAGTTGTATGGAAAGTACTTTTTTGAAGGTTCTAATTCCTGAATGAAGTATAAACTGACCCATGCTGGATATATGAGTGTGCAGGCAGTTTGGAATCCAAATAATTCCTTTCCTTTTGAATAATTAAAGAAGACTTTGGCCACCAAGGAGTTAATTAATAAGAGCAGGAATCAAAGCACGTGGATGTTGGCATAAGGCAGTGAGCCACAAAAGATGGAGAGCTTGGGAAAGAAATAATCCATAAAACTGAACCAAAAAGCCACATTCTTATGCAAAACCAGACTTCCTGTTCCCATCCCACTTTCCTCCCTTTTGACAGAAAGTCCTTGAAAGAATGTCTGGCCCAACAATAGAAAGGTGCTAACGCCCTATACATAGTCACTTATTTCTGTGCCCTTTGCTGAAGTACTAAATGCCCACTGGGGCTGTTTCCCATTGCCAAAAACACAAGGTCAATATGAATGTTTGAAAAGCTTGGTCTGAGCATTCAACGAGGGTTTCTAAAGCTGTGAAAGAGGGTTTTTTTTTTAAAAGGGAGGCAGAAAAAAACTTTTTCAGTACCTTGGAAATCGTGTCAATAGCACAACAGCACCAGGAGCAGCAAATGAAACTGTTCTAACAAATACAAAATCAATTTGCAACATTGTACACTGTACAAAACAAAAGCAAAACAATAATGACAATGTTGTTATTGTTGATCATTTCTATGATAAATCAAATGGACAGGAAGATGCAGAAGGGGAATAAAGTGAAGAATGATGGCCATGATTTGGTAAATCAAGGTCTAGCCCAATTTCTTCTAGACTATCAAAATGCCTACAATCTGAATACTGGTTTGTTATTCCAACATCTTTTTGCCTCTCTTTTCAGAAGGCCATAGAACATATTCAAAAGGGGCTGAAAGTAGAACAGTTCTAATTATCCTCCCTGTGATCTTCCTTTTTGCTCTCCTGCATTGACAGGTAGCTTGTCCAGAGGCTCTTCTAGAAAGGCTCTTTTGAGACTGCTGCCTTCAGAGGTGCATTTGGTGGTGACCAAGGAGAGGACCTTTTCAGTGGCCACGTTTGTGTTCTGCAATTCCTTCCCAAGGGAAACTCAGTTCACTCCTTCTCTGTTGTCTTTCCAGTGGCGAACAAAATCTACTTTCTTCAGGAATGCCTTTGGTCTTTAACTGGGTCTGTTGGATTAGACGCTCTTTTTATTCTACAATTTATTATATTTTACTGTATTATTATGTGTTATTATTTTAATCTATTTTAAATGGTTTTTGTAAGCTTCCCTGAGTACATTTTTGGTAGAAATAAATAACTCTTGAAACTCTGTCTAGATACCAACTGAGTGAGAAACTGCAGTTGTACATCACTGCTATAGGCTAACATTTAGCAGACCTAATCACATCTTCCTTAGAATACTTCACCAAGCATTCTTCATTAGTCTGAGATACTTAATGAAGCTAAACAAGTATTTATCCCATTCTGTGTACAAGTGAAACACTAATTTCAGGAAGAAATGCATCTTAATTAGGGCTGCTCTGCCCACTCAAAATATATTTACTTTAATCCGTCTTAGTAATGCCTTTTTCAAACTCTCCATCACGTGTTTTCAAATACGTTTTCCAATTTAAATGTTATTTGGAACACTTGGTACTTCACTGGGATATTTAGTGATTTTAACACCTTATTAGTAGTTTCTCTAATTACCAATTACATTTTTCTAATGTTAATCAACACAAGTTTATTTATTCCATTCAATTTATATGTAGTCCCATTAGCCATAGGCTGTCTGGGCAGCTTACAATACAAGTTCAGATATTATCTTGCATAGTATTTGTTGTTGTTGTTAGTCACAAAGTTGTGTCCGGCCCATCGCAACCCCATGGACAACATTCCTCCAGGCCTTCCTGTCCTCCACCATCTCCCAGAGTCCACTTATTTATTTATTTAAACCATTTTTATGCCGCCCCATTCGCAAAAAGCCTCGGGGTGCCTTACAACATCAATAAATAAACACGAATAAACAGCCATATAATCAGACTTAAAAAACCGGAAACATCTCGGCATGTACATAAAAACCCAATAAATACAATTCATAAATTAACAATTAAAATAACTTTTAAATAAAAAGGTCTTGGCCTGGTGCCGAAAAACAAATAATGACGGCGCCAGGTGGACCTCTCTGGGGAGCGCATTCCATAGGTGGGGCGCCACTGCAAAGAAGGCCCTCCTCCGGGTACTCACCCTCCTAATATCTTTCATGGAGGGTTCCCAAAGAAGGGCCTCTGCTGCCAATCTTAAGGGGTGGGAGGGCATATATGGATGCAAGCGTTCCTTTAGATAAGCTCACGCCAACATAAGCTCATACCAATTGCTTCAGTATACTTAGGGACAATTCCTTGATGGCAGTGATCGGCCAAGATAATTTGAGGCATGCAGTAGAAAATCCAAATGGTCTTCCCCACTAGGATAGTAAGAATGTAATGAAACTAGACCATTCACTATTTGCTCCTCTTCAATGGCATCCCCAAAATTTCCTGTCTTAAGCAGTCTTCTTCACCTGGCTAATGGTAAGCAGCCCTGCTTCTTGGAGCAGAAGGAAAAATGAAGAAAGAAGTACAACCAACACAGCATATTCTGTCTGTGTTTTTCATAAGCCACAATTAAACATCCAGCTGCTGCCTGCCACTGTGCAGAACCCCAGCATCCAGACTAAGATAACGTTGACAAATACTTTAACAGTGGAGGGACCAATTCTATGGACTCTAGACAGCATCTAAAGAGCCAGCAGATATCTCACATTCCCAGATCTGAGGTCAAAGCCAGTACTCCAACCCCCTCCACCTTGCAACCAGCATAGTTTGGAAAGCAACCTCAGCGGGGTGGGGAGGGAAGGGGGGCATTTTGGAGAAAAGGGAGGAGACTAAAATGCCAGGATAAAGCCATGCTGATGGTCTTCTAGGTTCCTTCCCTCTCCCTCTGAAATTCTAATTCTGCCTGTATTTTATTGATATTTTGTTTTAATATGTGGAAATTGGTTTTATTGTGTTTTATCTTGTGTTTGTGAGCCACTAAAAGGTGCTGTGGCATGATTGGGAGGCATACAAATGTGATGGATGGATGGATGGATGAGATGAGATGAGATGAGATGAGATGAGATGAGATGAGATGAGAAAAAGCCAGTCTAGCAAAAGCTGGTCTCCATTGCTGCTGCTCCTCCTCTGCACAATATGTCTGAAAGCTTCAGAGGCCAGGGGCTAATGGGAATCATGATAGGACTGCACACTAAGTTTTTCATTTTATGTAAAATTTTCCAATACAGCTCATAGGATAATTACACATAGAATATTGCCAGCATGGTATGTTACACATGTCAAAAGACTGATGGTTTGAATGTTATAGTGTAGCTATGTGCTAAAGGCACACATAGGTAGAATCATTGTTTTTTCACTCAAGTCCTATGTCGTTCTTTATTTATCACATTTGTATGCCACCCTATAGCCAGAGGATATGTGGCTCACAGCTCAATATTTTTTTAAATAGTGTTTGCTTTTCTTAGCACCATTTTCCTTTTCACAATGTAGGAAGTCCTTTCCAGAAAAACTGTTTATCTTTTGCTAATACACTGCATGTTAGCTTGACTGTTAAGCTGCTTTAGTTAAATTGCTCTTGCATTATCTACAATTGTCAAAGTAAAACTTCTGCTTTGCTTCCACTTCATCTTGTGTTTTTACTATAAAACATCTACTGGAAATGTTCCCTGTTATTACAGTAAAGAAGTAGGTGGATTTTCATTTACTATCAGATGCAGAACAGCAAGATTGTGAGGCTCTCAGCTTAGCCTTCTATTTTTTAATATGACAGAAACAGAAACTAAGTCAGTGAGAAGTTCTTTGTCATCATATATACATTTCCCTACACATGCATGCACACCCCCAGTACAAAGAGACTCCAATACATTTGTTCAAATCCAAGTTTGGTATTTTTCTGTGCAGACAATTCCAATTTAACTTAACTCAAACTTGTGACATCATTAAGCAGGAAATACAAGGCATTGCAACTTGCAAGCCAAGGTTTAACCATTTCTCTTGCTGTCCTTCCCTCTTAGGAATAGTATGCACCATTTTGGTTTTTCAAACAGCTGAACAATCTTTCTGTCACTCAAAACACCCAGTAGGTTCTGCTTTGTGAACTGGTTTCTTATGTTCTAGCTGCATTAAAGCCTATATACCAACACAGCCTTATGAACAACATTTCAGTAGTATTTCAGGTTGTAATACCCTGCAATCTGGGGGCGCCGAAGAGCAGTGGATTGTAGGAAAGACAGCACACAAAGAGAGCTGCTGTTGGGTTATTTGAGGGTTATTTCCCCTTCCAACAAGCCATGCTGCCAAGGTTCAAATGACAAAACAAGCTGTACCCCAAGGTGGGTGATTAGGCAAATAGTGCTCAACATGCACAGTTCATTGACAGAAGCCACAGAGGCCCATATAACTCCTGGTGATCATGCAAACTATATTGCAAAGTGTCTGTAGACAAAAGGAGCAATTGACTTGACCTAAAATATCCTTAAGTTAACTCATCTTCTGGCATGCCTGGATTCTTTTGAGCAACCACTCTTCCGCCCAGGGGCACAACTGGTAAAATTTCCTTACCTGCTTTGCAGGTCTTGCCATCTTCTTGAAGATGGACTCCAGTGGGGCAGTTGCAGCTGTAAAACGGATCTCTTGGGGACAACAGGCACAAATGGGAGCAGCCACCATTATTATCCTCACAAGGTGTGTGAACTTGAGAAATAAGAGAAAAGAGTAAAGCAATTTGCATAGCTTTATAAAATGTACAGAAAGCACAATTCCCTAGAGTGAACTAAAGAGCCTTCTTCCTTCCTAAAAGTCCAAGCAGTCAAGCACTGCAGTATCCAGTTATGAACCTTATTTAAATAAATTATATATCTATACTTACTACATTTTATAGAGCAATACCATTTCAATACAAAAGGCTGCAAAGTGAGACAAAAAGTGTTTATGGATGAGACTTTCATTTGCAATTGTCTTGGCTCTTTGATGAAATTTAATGTCCAGTCTTCAACTTGTGACCCCCCCCCAATTATTTCCCTACTTCCTCTTTCATCTTTTTTTTACTTCCCCAAGGAAAAATAATATTAAGGAGGAAAAGAGCAAATTGTTGCATAATGTCTTTGATTGTTAGCACTAGGAACATTTGGCGATACCCTTAGGCCAATCATAATGGAAGCAATTCATATAATATTTTTCCCCTGAAAAGGGTCCCTTTTAGCATCTGCGCAATTGCTTTAACTTGAAACATAGTTTGGAAGTAGTTTGGAAATCTTGGTACCAAAATTTGTCAAAAGGAAACTGCTGCTGGTATAGTTTCCCTTTCAAGAATGCACGTTCCAAATTTCCAAACTCCTTTTAAACTTGTAGGAAGCAGCTTGGGGCTTCCATAGAGCAGCTCATAAAAAGTGTAAAAAACCCCCCATTAAGGTACATGCAGATGCTGTGCATTTCCTGCTAATTTGGAACACAGCCTCAGACTACAAACCACTTACACCTGTCCATTTGTTTTAATGGGATCATACAGCATATTACAGAGTACACTCTTTTGTTTCTTCACCATCATGCTTTTAACTTTTTCTCAGATCAGTTGTTTTCTACTCAATAATGTTGGTTTTTAACTTGAAGCTGTGTCTTAATCACATCCAAAACATGTTTAGGTCATATAAAATACAATGACCTGATACACACATCATAGCAAACTGTGGGTTGTTGAGAAGATAAGCAGGAGGGAGTGTGCATCCCAGTTCCCACATGCCCACCTACTCCTGCTATAAACAATCTATTGACACTTTGTTCTTGACTGGGACATCTGAATCCAGAACTCTGGGTTGTTGCAGATGAACAACTGAGACTCTGAACACACGGAACTAAGATAATACAATCCTAGACACAAATCTTGAAAAACACTCCAACATAGGTCTAATTTCATGCCAGCACCATTGAATTTTAGACTGAACACTCCCAAAGTTGCACATATTAGCATCATGCATAAATTCCATTGCGGCCATGCATATAGTCAGTCTATCTCAGCCTTTCCCAACCTTGTGTCTTCCAATCACATTAAGACTGTAACATCCAGAATTCCCAGTCAATGACCCTGCTGAATAGAAATTCTGAGAGCTGAGGTCCAAATGCCTCTAAAGGCCACCAGGTAGGGGAAGGCTGGTCTACTTCATATCCACACCCAAGCATTTAAAGGTTTGTTTCATTTTGTTTCAACAGTCTTGGAAATATTCTGGTTGGATTATGACATCAAAAAGAAAGGCATCCAACAATACAAAAGGAGCAATAATTCAGGAGCACTCGGCAACTCATTCTTAGATTGTCATTGGATACATGGGCCAGAATCAGATCAACAATATATAACAACTTGGGGGAAGTCGGAATTCAAATCCAATCCTATTCAAGAGACAGTGGTATCTGAGCTATTTCTATCTGATAGTATTTCCCTGTGCACAGGTTTTCCTTGCTACTGTCCAGAAATACTGTGACCCAAGGGTGGGACATTCTCTCAGCTGAGAGAAATGCCAGGAATTCAGAGAGCACCACACAACCCCATCTGGAACGCAAGGACAAACTGTAGCAGTGCACTTACCCAGTGCTTTCTACTGAAGCGCTGCACCTGTTTCTCAGCTACAGCAGATCCTAAATTCCTTTGTTTACTCCATGACTGTTTACTGTCAACCTTTCCTGCCTTTTTGAAGTACAGGAATCACCATGCATAAAGACCAAATCTTTCAGATTTGTTAAATGCTAGACCTAACACCAGGTGGTTACTAAAATGAGACAATATTCATCCCTGGGATAAATCATAAGTTAGTTGCATATCTTTCCAACCTTTAGCATCCTCAAGCTACAATTTTCTAACAATGTATAAGCTGCTGTACATAATTTCCAGGGTGTATAATCTGTTCCAGTTTTTCTCCAGAACTTCCATGATAAAAATAGAAGCTTCCTCCGTGTGGAATAAGAAGAGAAAATCATCTCCAAAGTAATACACAAACCAAATTTGTTCTTCCTGCTGCAAAGATTGTCAACAGCCATTGTGACAATCAAGCATAATTTACAACATTAGCGAGATGCTTAAAAAACAACCTCCACCACCCAGCAGAGGATGGGAACCAATTCTGTAGAATTACTTGCTTAAAACTATTTTAAATAATGATATAGGCAATATTATGAACTTCCACAATTAATTATTGATAAAAGGCTGTCTAGCTGAGATGGCAATGGTGCTTAGAGACCTAAATGAAAAAGTTACGTTTATTTGGCACTACTTTCTAGCACAAACTCTACTTGTACTAGGAATCACATGCATCAACAATTAATGACGATCTCATCTAAAGACCTGGAAATCATTCAACTGTTCTGCTCCAATACACTGTTTATAAGTCTATGGCAACCAAGTAATAATTAGTCATCATATCTTGTAAAACTGTACTTTCAGAATTTGACTTCCAAGCTTCTCACCTCTACACCATTATGAAGCATTAACCTATCATGCAATTTTGCACTTCTGCATCATAGCAGTTTTACAAATGGCAATTCAAGAAAATGTAAAACCTCTGCCTGCAAAATCCCATTGAAACATCCCAAACTGATGAGGTCTGAAACATCCCAGACTGAAACATCCCAGACATCAGAAGCAGATCAGTTCAGAGATCAAGACTGCAAGGGATAAGAAATCGGGAGATGATATGCTGTGTACTGGGGAAATTCTGCTTGTTTACATATTTGTAAACAAGGTGACAGTAAAACACTTTTCCACTGAGGAAAAGTCCAGGACTTTAGCTGATTACGTATTCAGCTAAATTGCAGTCTAACGTGCCATTCGTAATGCCTGCTATCATTGCAGTAATGGAAAAAGTGTGTCTGTTTTCCCTTTGAAGTTCACATTTGCCTTGTTCTTCCAAAGGCCCAGATTTAACACCACACATAACCATAAATATATAGATGCAAATAAATGTAGGAAACATACAATACGGTTGCCTTTCAGGGCTCAAAACCTGGATGTCCATTGGTGAGTAAAGCGAACTTAGCATCTCTCTCCTTTTTTCTCCAGTCCTTTTGTTGCAGGCATGAATGGAGCGAGTCTGCCAATCTGTCCAGTACAGGGTATCTCCAGCTAGCGTCAGGGCGAATGGATGAGTGAGACTACCTTCCACAACCTTTTGCCTAGAGTTACAAGAAAAAGGTGTTTTACAGGTGATTTATACAATAACCATTTCAGAGTTAATACCTAAAGCCAAGATGCAAGCTCCTTAAAAGCTTAAGCCGGGATTTAAATAAAAGCACACTGACTTCCATAAACAGCAGCAGCCAACCCCACTCAAATCCCTTCAACTGAATAATCTCAAAGAAAAACATACAGGGTCTGCAAGAAACAGTTAGGGCTTCAGGAAACATCTATCTGTAACAATGTGCCTTCAATTCCCAGCTGTTACCTTTGTCTGAATGATATTTTGCACCACTGACTAGTTCTGGCTGATGTGTTTTCTGAGGGGAGCACTCCTTAATTTTGCTACAGCAAGTTTAATCTACTATATACAGAATACAAATCACTCTGGCATGCCATCAAGCCAGTAACACAGGCAAGTGAAAGTGGAAATATCTGCAACACAGAGAATGTATTTGCTTAAAGCTGAATTTATTTAGCACTATTAGAGCTAAAGGACACTCAAAATTGCACATAGTTTATTTATATCTTCCATTTCTCTCCAAAGTAATTTAAAGTCCGCAGTACAATATAAAAAAGAAATAAATTAAATTATTTGTGCTATGCACAAAATATAAACATGAGCTGCACAGTGTTTAACCACCAAATCCAGGAAAGAGATTATTAGTTGGGACAGCATAGCCGTAATATTTATCATAAGTGACAGCAACACAAATCAGGAGAAGCAGATTGGAGTTCTGAAGCCAATTTTCTTATATAGTACGTGGCTAATACCCTGGCTCAATGGAGTGGCCAGGCTCTGTGTGGAGGCAGTGGTGGGCGGCAGCGGGAAGATACAGTTCCCATAATACTTACCTGAAACCTGAGAAATTACTTGGGTGCTTAAGGGTAGGAGATGAGTTCACGTTTGGGTGAAAGGTTTAGACCCTGACTGACAAATATGCTATTTGCATTTTTATACTGCAGTATAGAAATAACATTCTATACATGGCAATATGAATGTAAAAAACAAACCTAAGCCCCCAAAATGTTTTCCTCATTAAAACAGCAACCATGAATAATAAAGCAGAACAGAATTTCTGGGGGGGGGGTTGTTTTTTGGTCAAAATGTGTTGTACAAACCTGACAAGCATGAATTATGAAAGAGTTAATCAGACCATGCCAGGTTGGGTTCATAAGACACTATAATGCACAAGAAGGATTGCATATTCAAATGGGGGCCACATGTGACCTGCACTCACCACAGCCTCACCAAAGGGTAAAAAAACCCCACAGTGTACTGTTGCACATGTGAACAGCCTCATAGTATATAAACCACAGATCCCCATGAATCTCCATGATGCATTAACAACAAAGTGGCTATCAAGTGACAGAACACATCTATGGAGACAAAGGTGACCTCTGAGTTTCTGCTGTTTGGGAAGTGGGAATCTTGTAAAAATCTTTGCCGGAGTGCCATAATTTTGCTCTATGGTCATGCTGGGAAGTGCTAAATGTGCAGTCCCACAGACACTAACATAAACTTCAATCTGATGATGGTTTGGGCAGAATACCATGCACCAATCATGTAAGCTGTTCTAATTTTACTCATTTCCCCAAATCCCATGAAAAAGCAAAAGTTAAGAGTTTATGTATGGGAAGTTTGTGCATATTTTGCCTGGGAGAAATTCACAATGTAAGCCAAACTTTCAAATAAACATGAATAGGACTGGACTACTTTGTGCTAAATCAGAAGAAATCAGCCCAGAGGCAATGGAGATTGTTAAGATAGTATCAACTGCTGGTGCCCCACTTGGCAGCATAAGAAGTTTCTCCCCATCCCAGGAAGGAATGGGATGTTTCCAGTGCCTCCATTCCCATTTGCAATGTGTGGAGAACCTAGGAGGTGATCCAGCTCCTCCCAGTGGGTGTCTGTGGGTGCCATACAAGTGCTTCCAAATAAGATGGAACCCTGTCCAAATTTAGTTTAGTTGTGCTTGAGTAGTTTCCTTCAGCTTGGTCAAACAAACTCAAGGAACTTAAAGCTCTCTTACACCCAGAAATTCAAAACTTTCCTTCAGCTTGGGTTCTGGGAATTCTCTGAAGCCACACAACTTCCAGGGGCTCTTTGCATACTTCCTTCTCATACACGGGATGCAGATGAAACAGATTAAAATAGTTGTAAATGCACCAAAGATTTAAGTGTTTTTCTATAATAAATTAAAGCAAACCTGAATTTTAAAAAAACTGTTGCTATGAACAGTTAGAGAAGCCTGTTCTTAGTGCTGGAATTGCATCCAGTCCAATAACTTAGTTATTTTCTTTGGGATATCATTTCTCCATTCAAGCAATCCAAGGAAAGCATGCACAATAAAACAACAAAATAGAGCTTTAAACATCTTAAGAAACCTGGAAGTTCTATAATATTGTGCAGATCCTTTTGTAATATTATAGTCAGTTTGGTATAGGCAGATAGCTACTCTTCTTTTATTAGACCAATTTCTGTTTATTAGGTATGGGATAAACAACTCTGAAAAGTCTGGAGACATTTCCCAGCTTTTACTGCACTGTTGCCACCATTGTCACCCCACAGAATTTTGTAGGGTGTTATTAAAAAAGAAAAAGAAATCAACAATTTGCAGCAAACTGTGACAGTATGCTACAATGTCCCAATTTGCCACCAAATAAGTGGAATCAGCAGTTTTTTGCTGCCATGTTGGATTTTGAAAGTGCAGTGCTGGAGGCTCTAAGGGCCACACTGGGGGTGGGGGGAGATATGTACCATGTTTGGTGTGTTCTCTGCCTCTGATTTTTAGAGACCTGTTCACACTATTGCAAAAACTATGGTTCATGAAACAGAGAAAAAAATCACAGAAAACTTAAGGCTTGCAGGTCCCTCCTTCTATCATAGACTAGAAGAAAATAGGTCAAAACCACAAGTCCATGTTATATATAACTCAGGGCATTGTTGTATATTCTAAGTAATTTTAAACAAACCAGAATCAAGCCGTCATTTCATATTCTGGACTGGTAACTAACTTTGGTAAGAACAAACCATAGTTTCAAGTCTGGACATAACAGGGAACTGCTCAGAGAAGGAGAGTTGAGAAGAAATGCATTGAAGACTTATGCTGACATCATGAGCCTTGGCACAGCTGACTTACACACCTGATTTCTACAAGATCTTTCAAGGAGGAATCAGGGGATGGCTACAAGCAGCAAGGTAAAGGTGTGAGAAGAGAGCAGAAACTATTCTCAGAGCACAGAAATCAATGAAAAAGGAAGATGTCAAGACATGCCACAGAGTCAACAGGGCCAGATAAGACAGGTACTATTTTAAATATTCCATCTCAGACATCAAAATATGCTACTGCAATTTAGTTACATAACGCAGGTTAAGGAAGAACAGTAAGATTGTTCTGACATGGCTATCAGAGTGACTTGGCAGTGAAGACGTTAAATTTAACAAGCGGTGGTATTTGAGCAATGTAAAATTTATGGGGCAGTAAACACACACACATACCTGAAAGAGCCATCCAGATTTGCTCTGTGAATGAAACTCAGCTTTGCATCAGCCCAATAAAGTTTTTGTTCTTCAAGATCTATGGTGAGTCCATTAGGCCAATAAATGTCAGAATCCACAATTATTTTCCGAACACTGCTGTCCATTCCAGCACGCTCTATTCTAGGTGTCTCCCCCCAGTCTGTCCAATACATGTATCTAGAAATTAAAGTTACAATTATTATGGTGACAAAAAAACAACATTCCTGAAGTTAAATCAAAATTACTTTGAAACTTTAAAAAAAGATGGAATATCAAGCACAAGCACCAGCATTTTCAAGTTCTACTCCTTAATTTCCTGTCTTTAGAACAAAAACTCTATTGCCTCCCATGCACTAGAGTTGAAAACAATCCCCAATTTTTAGCATTGTATACTTGCATAATGGGTCTCTTTGTTTAGACTGGTACTATTAGAGCTTCTAGGTACTATTATATTATGTTAGCAAATATTTCATGAGGTACAAATGGTTATATGCAGTATTGCACTATTCAATTCTTTAACCTATAATCTTATTTCCAGCTGGGATAAGCCCTTTGGCACAAGAAAAAATTATAATTTCATCTAACTATAGCAAAGTGGAACAACTTATTTATTATACCTTTAAACCAACAAATAACCAGAAAATCTGTACAGGTAAATTAAAATATAAAGTCGAAAACACTAAATCACAAAGTAGCACATTGTGAGACTAAAATAGAACCAGCAGTAAGGTGTAAAAACTTAAAAAATCAAAATCAAAGTGAATTCAGGAACACAGAAAACCATGCTAAGACTGAAAACATTAAGAAGAGTTCCTAAAATGCCAGGGAGCACAGAGAAGCACTAGGCAAAGCTCTCTGGAGAGAGCATTCTACAAGCAGTGTTCCACGACTGCCAAAGCCCTCTCTCTTGTAGCCCTCTGCCTCACCCAAGTGGGGGAATGCAAAGAATAAAATCAGATACCACTTCAGGGTCCAGGGCAGAAGATACGGAAGGGGATACTCTTTCATGTAACCCGACTCCTACCTGTTGGAAGGCTTTAGAGCAGGGGTCCTCAAACTTTTTAAACGGGGCCAGCTGACAGGTGCTAGAGGTGGCCCTGGGCCGCCAAGGCAGTGCCGGTGGGGAGGCACAGGCTGGTGTGCGCATGCACGCGCACTCGAGGCAAGACGGAGGGGGCGGCGCGGGGCAAGGTGGCGGCTTGCTCGCGAGATCAATTTCTCCGATCCAGTCGAAAACCATTTCCCCGTGAGCAAGTCGCCGCTGGGTGAGACGCCGACTTGCTCATGAGGAGATTGGTTTCTCCAAGCGTTTCCAAAACGACCTCCTTGTGAGCAAGCCGCATGCGTGCCCAGTGAGTGCAAAACCTGTGGGGAGTGCCGGTTAAAAGGGCATGACAGGCCGGATCCGCGGGCCTTAGTTTGAGGACCCATGCTTTCGAGAGTAAACCAGCACTTTGAATGGGCCAGAAAGGACGGGCAGCCAGTACTAACAACAAAGCAGTGCCAGAATATGATCATATCAACCATTAATCTCTGGCCAGTAATCAGAGAATCAGCTTAGCTAAACTGGACACTATTTATTTATTTTAATTATTAAAAGCTTTTATATCCCATCCCCTACAAGCACCTCACTACAGCAGTCAGTGGGGATAAATGTGCTTCTAATAAAACTAATGAATGCACACGCTCCTGCATTCCTAAATTCTACAGCTACTTGTTGATCCACTGTAGTTGTGACCAAATCAGCCGAAGAAGCTATCTGGAAGTTATGGAAAAAAGGAAGTCATGGAATAAGATGGATGATAAACCTAAAGGTTTCACATTATTATAAGTCCCCATGGCTTAAACAAGCCACTCTAATCAGTTGAACATGCTGGGTGTCATTAGCTCGGGGGAGCTTGTTATGCTGTCCAAACCCAAACAGCACAGCTTATAGTTCAGAAGAAAAAAGGACACTTTCAAAGGTTGATTCCCCCCTTTAAAAAAAGCCACACCACCCAGGTTCAGGATGACATGACAAGGTATGTCCAGGTAAATAATTAGGTTTATGGTGTCTGACATACACCACCAATTAAACAAGCTACAATAGCAAATTCTGATCATGCAAAACAGGTCAAAGTGTTCCTAAGTTAGATCAAACATTCCCTGATTGAACAAGAAAATCCAAACAATATACAAAATCCCTACACAATTCATGCGGTCATTGTAGTCTAAAATATTTCCAGCGAAGCTGAAAGACGGGGGGGGCGGGGGGGAAGCATGGTGGTTTATTATGGAAACACTGACATAATAAATGCACCAAGCAGAATGCTAGCAAATTTCATGGCAGGAGCAACCACCACCACCACCACCACCACCACAAAAACTTACAAGAGGAGACTGCAGATTAAAATAGTTCAGAACAACCCTGTGAACAGTCTCAGAAAAGCCACGGTATTCTCCATGACTGACATGCTCACAAATTTAGTTAAGCACTGTGGTAGAAGCACCAGCTGAGAAGGTCTTTTACAAGCAATGCTGTATTTCACTAATGAATTGTGCCGAGCACAGGGGGAGTGGCGGTAGAATGGGAAGATGAGCAAGGAGCACACAATTTATCCAGATGCCTGCAATTCACGAGGCCTGCTCAGTGCAACCTTCCACCTCCTTACCCCACATCCACAAAAACAAAAAACAAGCAAGTTCCGCAAGGAGCAATAAGTAACTGACGGTCAAATCAACTATAATTATAAGCGGACTTTTAAAAAATAAGAGGAGTTTACATAATAAGAGGAGTTTACAAAATATTACACATCTAATTAATCTATCTTCATGAAGCAACCTGGCACCTAGGAACTCATCTATGGCACTGGGAAAAGTAAAGTACAGGTAACATTTTTACTTCATGGTAGTTCAAGAAGTGTGGCTCAGAAATCAAGCGAATTTCTTATCACCACAGGAAAAGCAGTTGTGTAAGGAACCATGCCATTGCTTTCTCAAGGATGGGCATTTTCTTGCTTTGCTCCAGAAGAAGCAGGCAGCCTTACACTGGATATTGGCAGCCCTATATTTATATATGCATGCATGTATGTATTTATGATATTTATATCTCACCTTTCTTCCTTTCAAGGAATTCAAGGAGGTTTGCATAATTCTTCTGCTCTTCTCAATCTCATCCTTATAACAGCAACCCTGTGAGGTAGGTTGGGCTGAGAATCTGTGACTGGCCCAAAGTCACCCATTTAGCTCCATGGCTGAGCTGAGACTAGAACCCAGATCTCCTCAGTCCCAGTCCTGCTATTAACCACTACACCACACTGGCTCCCAACAGCTTTGGTTGTACCACACTGCACCTCACCAAAACTCCAGTCACACAAATGTCATTTTGAGACAAATTGCACTAATTTATGTATGACTTTATCTTAGGAAACACACGTGGAAGCAGGGTCACAACGCCATGATGATCATTTGAACAAAGCCGTTTTTATGTTGTAGACCAAAATAATAGAATTGTTTCAGAACTGGCTTTCTCTCCACATCCCAAATTTCATGCTTACAAGAAATCATGAGGCAATGTATCTAAAATGTACCTGAAACTTTGCGATCATACCCGCAATCATGAAGTGATCTGCAGTGTACCTGAAATCATGATGTGTACTTTTAATATATTTATGACTCAGAACTCATCCCTACAAAGGGAATGATACAGCCAAAAGCTTACTAGGTATGTGCTGTACTATGCAAAGTATTGGCAAAGGGCTGTTGTTCTCAGCCAAGGCATTCTAGCTACATAATGGAAGCTAGATAAAGGCAGCACAACAAAATCATTCTAGCTGGTGCAGAGAACAGTTTTACTGCTCAGTAGGTCCCAGCAGTTGAGGCTATGTCAGGAAAATGGTGAACTCCTTTGACACATTTGGATAGGACCTACTGAGCAACTGTATCATGCAATCGATTGTGTTTGTTTTTCTGAATGCTTTTGGAGAAGTCTGCAGGAATCTGTTTCAGCAAGAGTCATGATGGGAAAGCGAAAGCTGCAGAGCACGGGGTTCCTGAGCAGGAGGGAAAAGTCAATGAAGTTAGATTTCTAATTCACCTAGCAGATTAAGGAAGGCCCAAAAATACCATTGCCCATTCCTGAAAAACCCCCTTCAGTGTACCAAATGCATAAATGTTAGAAAGTGAACGGCATAAAAAGAAAAAAATATACTGAAATAAGATTTTTTGACAATTTAAGTTTGTTTAATACATGCAGCTCATAGTGATGATATGGAGACTGATCTAGGGGATCAACCACTCACTGCATGACTCTTCATCTCAGTAGTCCTAGGAAAAACTTGAAACCTGCATAGGATATAGCAGGCTCTCCTGGACTACCTCTCTACCAGCAGAACTTCATTTTTCTAAAGACCTACGGCAAATTGTGTTTGACAAAACCATAGCTGACCCTATGACCAATACACTATTTTTCATATTATATTTTACAGTACCCCCAAGTTTTCATATTCCATTATTCCTATATGTTTTTTAAACACACACAAATGAAAATTAATAAAAATAAAAAATGTCTGTTTCTTGTAAGAATTCCTGTCATGAAGTTTCAAGATAAATGTAGCATTCAAAAAAGATCTGTTGCAAAGATGCACATTAGATACACTAGGTCACACTTATTGGTATGGAGCACCAGGTTAGTATTAGAATGTTCAGAATTAATAAAGCCTTGAAATTAACAGATTAATTCTGGCTGAATCTATTAATGCTTAATGATTACTCAGGAATATATAAAGACATTTGCTCCATTCAAGAAACTTGACATCTGTAAGTTTCATTATAAACGAGTTCCCAAAATGTAGGGTTTAACATGGCTAAGCAAGCACACAAAAAGCATGCATTTCAGTAACATTTCATCTGTCAGGCATTTCATCTGCCTTTGTTATTAGAACTACCAGGCTAGATTTAATGTTCTGATAACTATTAAATATTGCAGTTAGAATGCAATGGCTCCAAATTGTTCTAGTTAGAGAAAACCTTAGTATGATATGATAGGTTAAGGTGCGATCCTATGCATCCCTAGGTGGAAGAAGTTCTAGAACTCCCAATATTCCTCAGTCACCATGGCTGGTTGGGTCATATTGTGAGTAGAATGAGTTTTTTTCTGTTCACGCATGCATAGGATTGTACCCTAATTCTCATCATATGTCATCTAGCACCACATATATTAGACTTCCTTATAAAGGAGGAGACTCCTGTGAGTTCCTTGGACCGCAAGGCGATCAAACCGATCAGTACTAGGGGAGATCAACCCTGACTGCTCTTTAGAAGGCCAGATACTCAAGATGAAACTCAAATACTTTGGCCACCTAATGAGAAGAAAGGTCTCCCTGGAGAAGAGCCTAATGCTGGGAACAATGGATGGCAAGAGAGGAAGGGAACGGCAGAGGATGAGGTGGCTAGATGGAGTCACTGAAGCAGTTGGCGTGAGCTTAAGTGGACTCCGGGGGAAGGTGGAGGACAGGAAGGCCTGGAGGAATGTTGTCCATGGGGTTGTGATGGGTCGGACACGACTTCGCGACTAACAACAACAAATACAGTCTTTCTACATTGAAAAAAGTAAAATCAAAATCACTATCACTCTTGCCCAAGTCTTATATAGTTCCTCAAATCCTCTTCCGTGTGCACTCCCCTAGTGAGATCAAAGGGGAAATGGCTAGGAGAAGGGCATTCTCAGCAATAGCACCTAGACCATGGAATTCACTCCCTACCTGGTGTCTCCTTTCTTTTAGGTGCCAGGTGAAAACTTTTTTTATTTAAGCCATTTTTGGTTGATATAATTTAAATTTATTTAATGCATCTATATTTTGTTATGGATTTTTAAATCTTAATTTAATTTTGGTTAATTTGTTGGTTGTGCTGCTGGTGTATGTGAGCATATTTTATTTGAGGTGTTCTATTATTTCATTGTTTCATTTTTCACCTGATTAACATTAATTTTCTTGTAATTTATGTGTGTTTTCCTGTTCTAGTTTTGTAAGCCACCCAGAGAACCTTCAGGTTATGGGGTAGCATAGAAATAGAATTAAATAATATACAAACAAACAAACAAACAAACATTTACTTCTCTGCTAAAACCAAAGCATTTAGTTTTATCCAAGATACATATAATCTGCATAAGGTATTTAGGATAGGACTACACACTTTTTAACTCAAATATGGTTAACTCAAATCGCTGGGTGCATTCACATGTAATGACAAGCCATGGTGGAAACCACACAGGCATGGCTTGAAGATATGCCTGAACCCAGCATCCATGGTGAAAGGAGGTATGTTTGGTTTCCATGAAACCATAAAGAGAAGCAAGAGCTTGCTGTAAGGTTTGTGCACTCCACCATGGCTTGTTTTGCAGTCTGAACCCACTCAGAATGTTTCCATGTGATGTTTATGTTTCTGCCTCAGAATTTGTCAGTAAGAGCAGCCATTGCTGCTCCAGTCTGCATTTTCCACCAGCCTGTTCTGCCTAGCAAGTGCTGTATCAGGACCTGCTGTGCTCTGGCTACCTACCTCCCACTGATTTTTTTTTCTTATATCTATGCACTGCCTTCCTGAAGCCCAACCACAAATTTGGAATCTCATTGACAGCAGGGCATCACGGCATGATGGTGTCTCCAGGAGCAGCAACCAGGAGCCATGCCTGACGCTCTGGTCTGGACTTGCACTTTACTGGAGCAACTCCAGCAATGGCCACATGGGAAAGCCAATTTACACATGAGGAGCATGTGGGCTGTGCCTGGATGATTGCCCTAAGATGCCCATGTCTCCTGCTGTGCCTCCCACTCTCTCCTCTGCTCTCATCTTGTCCCCAGCAGTCCTGGGGACTCTCAGCAATCCCTTACCTGCCCCCCTCCCCCAGCTTCAGGACAAACCCAGAAAGGTTTCCCAGGCAGATGTGCAAATGGGCAACCTTGGGAAAGTCCGCCCATCAAGATGTGCTGCTTCCCTCCCTGGCATGCATTCCCATGCTGAAACTTTCTGTGCAGCTGTTTGTAGGAGGCAGGAAGCCTCATGGCACCATGTGCAAATCCTACATACGGGGGAACGTGGACTCATGCACAGAGAGGGGGGATGTATGCTTGCAGTTTGCCATGGAAGTGTTCCTGTAGTGCTACTCTAGAGCAACAGAGCGACTTTAGTGAGTAGGCAGCAGCTGCACAGAGCAGTGGTGTGGGGGGGGGGGGGCAGCTGACTGATCCAGGGGAGCTTGTGGGCTAAAGAGGGAGAGGCAGGCAGAAACAGTGCACAGTGCATTTGATTCTGAGCCACTGGGGCTGGTGGGATACCAGTCACCATTTGGAGGAGATGGAGAAGTATGAAAACCATGCATGCATAGCAACCAAGCCCCTCTCTGAACCTGAAACACAAGCGGTCGAACGGTCACTGCACAGCATGGCTTAGTGTTATATGTGAACACACCCATTGTTTGAGTTAAGCAAATTTGCTTTGTTGTACATAATTAAGAATGTCTACAATGATTTACCATCATTTTAAAACTATCTTTAATGCAATTGGTGCAATACCACACAGAAGTGTGGATTTAGATTTAGTCATTCTTAAGTACACCACAAACAATGAAACTTGAACAAATTCAAACAAGAACACTGAGCAATGGAAACTTATGCCGGCCTTCCCCAACCTGGTGTCCTCCAAATATTTTGAATTGCAACTTTCAGCAGCCCAGTCAGCATGGTCAATGATTAGGAATGCTAAGAGTTGCAGTCCAAACCATTTAGTGGGCAACAAGTTGGTTAAGGATGCTATATGCAATGTCTTGCTTTGCTGGTCTATTTCTCTCTAATAATCACAATATTGTTGGAACTATTTGAATGCAATTGACATGCATAAGCCATCAGCAAAAACTGTTTTAAGTCCTGGTACCATCCTCTCTCATTCAGTGATCCAGATTGTTCTTGCTGATCTGGGCTGAAGGAGTTTTAAGGAAATCACATAACGAAACAATATAGGCAGAAAAACATGGCTTTACCATTTTAAGCCTAAGGCTAAGGGCTCTTCTTTTTTGTACAAGTTCCAACCTTGAAACTCAACAGCAAGGTTCAAAGACATCTTTATTACAATTCTTTTGTGTTCAGGTCATTTCAAAGCATACAAGAGGACAATGACTTACCATTCAGTATCATCCCATTTGCCTCCTTTTAACCTTCAAGTAGAATCCAGTGCAAAGAGAGAGTTTTAGGTGTACAAGATATTGCATAGGGGTAACATGATTGAATGTCTAAAGTTCCAGATCCTCTGGCCAATAAGAACTGCCCAAATCATGAATGCCTTAATTCATCAAACCTCAGTAATGACACCCTCTGTCAAATACAAAGCCAGTGAGGTATAATGCTTAGAGGACTGGGGTCCTGGAAGATCTGGGTTCTAGTCCCCACTTAGCCATGAAACTCACTACCTGACCTTGGTCTTCTACCGTACATGGTTGCTATCATGAGGATAAGATGGAGCTATGTGAGCCCTCACATGGTGGAAAAAAGGTGGGATAGAAATGCAGGGTAGTAATAATACAAAGCTTATTAGCATTTAAATTGAGAATCCCAGAAAGGACAAGCATTTGAAAGACAACACAAAAATTAGCTATCATTATTATTTGAAAGGCACCTCATATGCACTAGGAAGACATTTTTTTAACTGCTAAGCCTCTTTCTGCAGACTTAACCATTTATAGTTCATAAACAAAAACAAAACACAGCAACTATGAAACAAAAGGAGAGGAGTTGGTGGGAAAGGATACATTTTGCAGAAGGCAGAGTAAAAGAGGAAAGAGCT
This sequence comes from Varanus komodoensis, assembly GCF_004798865.1. Classification (NCBI taxonomy): domain Eukaryota; kingdom Metazoa; phylum Chordata; class Lepidosauria; order Squamata; family Varanidae; genus Varanus; species Varanus komodoensis. The sequence goes on from NW_025335468.1 coordinate 3,586,065, forward strand.
TAAAAATTACATTGAAATATGAATAAATAAATAAATCAGGTAGTAATTCAAGAGGAAAACACAGAGAAGAGATGAGTTTTAATAATTTCTTAAAGTGTGACTGAGGCTAACTGACTATCCAAAGGAAATTAGTTCCACACATGAGACCACAAGAGAAAAAACACAGAGACAAGAAATAACATGGGGTGGAGGTTTAATAACACAATTAGTGTGTGGTGAACTTCAAGACCAAGAGAACAGAGAGAAAACCATGAAGATATGGATTTAAATTTTATGAAAAGAGGAAGCAAGTGAAGGGAAACAAATAAACGTATGAAATAACTGAAACACAAAGAAGCAAAAATTAAATGAACCAAACACTTCAGAAGGAGAGCTAATATGTTTAAAATGAGAGACAGGAAGACTGATGAATAAAACATTACAGTAGTCATCACACAATAGAATGAAGGTCGATTGCTACAGGAAATTAAACACATACCAGTTAGGATTGGCTGCTCTTCGCATTTCCAAAACTATGTAAAATGTTAGTAGCTATGTTAATTAACTCTTAATCTCAGTTACATTCTCATTTTCACAATTGGGCAGGGGGCAAAGCGGAAAGAATATGAGATCCAAACAGCTACTTTAAGCGTAACAAGCACGATGTCTTCCTTGTTTCCTTCAATAATAGATCTTTCCTAAACAGTATCAAACATGGCTGTTAAGAAGCCAGTCAGTTTCAAAGGCAGTTTACCAGGGGTCAACAAGGGCTTGCAATTTAAGTTCAAGCTTAACCCCAACCCCCTTGGCAATCTGAGATGTGAACATCTTTAAAGCCACAGGTTATGTTAGGGGCTGTTTCTATACTCTTTAAGCAATGGCAATGATTTCGGGTTTGAGGAGACAGATGGCTCACAGCAGTGACCAAAGGTATGTGAATAAACAATTCCAAAAGGTTAGAGTTTGCCATTAACCCAGCAATGGGAATGTAAGCTCTACAAACATCATTCTTCTCCACAAAGAGGTAAAATGGGGAATTTGAAGGTTAATTGCCAAGATTCAAGGGAAAAGACCCTCTGCCCTGGAGCTGGCTCAGCAACAGAACTATGAACTGGCAGAACAAATCTTACATTCATTGTCCAGGATGTCAGGCCAAAATTAAATTAAAACCAGAAGTCTGAAATAGATGGTACTGCAGATATTGAAAGCATAAGGTAAGGGGACTACTTTTATACATGGGTGGGTGAATGCTGCACAGTGCTGATCCAACTATGAAATGCAAGTAAAGCTCTGCCAATAAAATTGCTTTGAAAAATTCAGCAAGTTATGCATTTACAGAATGCCATTCCCCTCCTCCAAATTGGTTTACAAAGTTTTGTTTACACTAAGAAGCTTTCTTCTCCACTAAATAACAGCATTTCAAAACCCAGCACTGTATTATATGGTACACACAATACAATCCCTCAAAATGAACTTTAAACTTCATGTTGTATTCCAGCTGCCATAAATGTTCTTTTTAAAGGATCGTAATTGTACTTACAGTAAAGCTAGTACTTCAGGCACTTGGAATAAATATTTTCCATGGAATTATAAAAGGCATGATTTCTAACTGGATAACATATCTGTTTTAAAAGGTGCACTGCGGGTATTTTTAAATCACTCTACGAATTAGGTATTGCCATTTTGTACATACGAAGGTAAATGCAATTTGAAAAATCACAAGGAACACATTTCAACAAATAAATCTCTGGCTAGTTCTAAGTTTACTGGACTGCACTCTCTCACTTTTGCAGAAAGTATACAGGGTAGTAATCCTGACAGCGAATCATTTTTAAGAGTATGCTTCTAGGATGTAGAATCTACTGTGAACACCAGAACACTGAATGACTCAGTCAAAACAAACAAGCAAGCAAACAAAAAGATGCAGGATGGAATACTTGCTTGAAATAAATGATGTTCAAGATGGAAAGTTATCCAACATTGATTTAGAATTTCTATATATATAGAAATTTATATATTTATAATTTATAAATATATAAATATATTTATAAATATTTATATATTTATAATTTTTATATATAGGATATATATAAAGTTATCCAACATAAGTTTTATTCAAAATTTAACCCTAAAACAAAGAAAAACTAAAAGCAATATAAATCATCAGAAACATCGGACCTGCACATTTTTTTCCATTTATGATAACTTAAAAACAGATTTAAATCTATATGTAGTCCCATTTCTCTAGCCAATAATAAAAAGAGTCCCAAGTTTGATAGAAATCAGTATCTTCTTTCTCTTCCAATGACAAAGCCAATCTATCCGTTTCTGCGCCGTCCAAGATCTTTTTTAGAATCAGTTCGTCGGTGGGTGGTTCTGATCTAGAATTTCTATGTGCAATTTCTATTTTTGCAATATATTCCCCAAAAATCTTCTGATGATTTTTAAAGAGAGTAACCAGTATTAAGGTTTAGAACAGGGGTCCTCAAACTTTTTGAACAGGGAGCCAGTTGAAAGGTGCTGGTGATTGGCACAGGCCGCCAAGGTGGTGCGGGTGGGAGGCACAGGTGTGCACACCCATGCGGTGAGGCACTGGCTTGCTTGCAAAAAGATTGTTTTGGACTCGCTCGTAGAAAACTATCTCCTTGCGAGCAAACTGCTGCACAGGATTCAGCCTGCGGGCTGTAGTTTGAGGACCCATGATTTAGAACAAACCCTAAAGAAAAAGCTTCCAAGTGGGTTTCTGCACCCTGACATAAAGACTTAACATTTCTACAAAAAGGAAATATGGAACCAACTTTGTTGATTCTTTTAAATGCTTTGCTCAATCTATTTTTAAAGCATCTATATTTATTAGATTTATATTCTACTTTTTTCTTTTTCTTTTTTAAAGAACTCAAAGTGACTTACATTATTCTCCTCCTGAAGCTCTCAATCTTATTCCCACAACAACAACCCTGTGAGGAAAGTTGGCCTGAGATTCCTTGACTGGTCCAAAGTCACTCAGTTGGCCCCGTGACTGAGTGAGGACTAGAATCCAGATCACCTAAGCTCCAGACCTGTGCTCTTAACCACTACACCACACACATCTATATCTTCAGACCCAATCCCTAATGGTTGTCAGATTATGTGGTATCCATGTGGAATCACTAAGCATGAAACAGTCAGCTTAGGAACTATATGTGCACCCAATGGCCTGAATGCCCTGATAAACAAATAACAATAGAAGCTACTGGGAAGAGGGAGCAAGTGTAAACATTTTTTGATCAGCAGAAGAATTCATGTGCCATCCCTCCACTTTCCATATTTCTACCCTTTACAGTAGCCATGCCATACAAAGAGGTATGCTTGAAAAAGAGAAGAGCTGTGCAGAAGTCCAGAAGACATTAAGCAGTGTCACACCGTATACAATCAGGTGCCCCCATAATCAGGTGGAGCAACAAACACTGGGAAAGTCAGTCCAGATTTCTGGAATAGGCCATACTTTAAAAGCCAAAGACAACTCCAAAAAACACTTTACTAATGGGAGATGCTCAGGACAGATAACTTGCATAACCTCCATTACTCACCTGCAATAAACAAACAAATACCAAGAGTGCTAACAGACACAGGTCCCTCCCATTTCAATCAATGTGTTCTAGATCACAGATATAAGAAATTGCTTTTGTGTTAAGATTAGCATTCCTGCTCTACTATATTCAGGAAATGTCTAGAATGGCACTTATCAAACAGGTACTGGGCAAAAATTCTCCTAGACTTGCATAAAAAGGTAAAGGTTCCCCCGCATATATATGCTAGTCCTGTCCGACTCTGGGGCTGGTGCTCATCACCATTTGTAAGATGAAGAGCAAGCATTGTCCGAAGATGCTTCTGTGGTCAAGTGGTTGACATGACTAAATGCCAAGGTGCACGGAATGCTGTTACCTTTCCCATCAAAGTAGCACCTATTTATCTACTCAAATTTGCATGCTTTTTAATTGCTAGGTAGGCAAGAGCTGGGACAAAGTGGAAGGCATCCACCCCGTTGGGTGGATTCGAACTGCCAACCTTCCAATCAACAGCCCAGCAGCTCAGCAGTTCAACCCGCTGCACTACCTGTGTCCCCTAAGACTTGCACAATTAATATGAGATGTGAATTAGGTACTCCCACTTACATCTAATTATTCACTCAGTTAGATGTAAGCAGATAAACATTTAACTGGAAGCTAAACTTTCTCCATTAATACCCCAGTGACACAATCATATTTGCCTACACTGAACTTGTAACCAGACAAAAGTCTTCCCACCACAGGTTGCCCTGCTTGTTTCAGCAAAATAACAGAAGAAGGGTAGAACATGCTGCGGTACTTCCCAACTAGGAAGGTTTACCTGGCCCCATTTACTGTGACCAGACCTTCTACTGCTTGATCAAGGCATTTTTGATTGGGCCGGCTTCTAGTCTGCTGGGCAAAATTATTTTATGGTGCAGATTCCCCTGTCTTTAAGATTGTTTTACCTGCTGTGGCCTGTCTCTGGTTTTGTTGCTGGGTTACATTATATGTTTTGTTAATTGTTTTAATATGATGTAAGGTGCCCTGAGCATTGTTTTTACAATGGAAGGGCAGGATATAAATGTTTTAAGTCAAACCAAACCAAATGTGTCATTCTTCAAGAGCCTTATCTGGAAATAGAACTGTGCAAGTCCTTGAAGCTAAAAGATCAAAATCTTTGTGCTGTGAGCTAGGAAAGCTACTGGCTCTACCACCTAGCTGTCAACAGGCTCTTATACTTCCAAGCTGGAGTACAGATCCGCAGAACACCCTGTGTGGAAGAACAGCTTGATATACTAATCCAAGCTATTCCCATTGCAATGGAAGCTTTCCAGCTAAAATGCAATGCAAAAGTTAAAAAAATGTGTCACAGAACTTTAAGAATCTCTGGTCAATATATTTCTTGATTCCTACTATCATGCCCATATCCATGAGCCTGAAACCTACATTGCATAGTAGGTTCAGGACAAGACAGTAACTGCATGGAAAACAAGTTAGTTCCTTTCCTTTCCATAAGAAAATCTGATGCCTTTGAGATGGGCTGAAACAACCGTGGATGCACCACAGTTAAGGGCTTGGCACAGCTAATGCAGAGGACAAAACATTCTTTAAGTTAGTCAGATGAACCAGCTCAAATAAGGGGATAATTGTGTTACCATTCCCTTCAAAGTTGGTTTGGAACCACTGTACTATTGAGAGTGGGGAATGAACATATGAAAAGTGCTACTGGACCAAGGATCCATCTAGTCCAGCATTCTGTCCACTCAGTGATTTACCAGGAGCTCATGGGATCCCACAGGCAAGACGTAACTGCAACAATACCCTTCCACCCATGTTCCACAGCAACTGCTGTATATAGGCATATTGCCTCTGATCCTAGAAGGCAATATGGCCCATCAGGACCAGAAGGCATTAACACTTTTCTCCTCCAGGCATTTTCCAATCCCCTTATAAAGTCATCCAAAATGATGGGCATCACTTCCTTTTGTGGAAGTGAATTGCATCATTCACTCACATGCACTAAGTGAAGAAGTCCTCCCTTTTCATTTGTCCTGAATGCCCTCAGCTTCATAGAACAACCCCACTGGGTTTTAATATTATTGGGGGGGGGGGGAATGTCTTCCTATCCACTTTCTCCATACCATGAGCATCACTTGCCTTTGAAAAGCCAGCCTAAGGGGAGAACCTGTGTCTGGGAAATAGCTACTCCTAGATGGCAGTACAACCGCATTTATTTAGTGTGGTCATCCAGAATACTTGGATGTAATTCTAATAACTGGTAGCATGATTTCTAAGTGGCTACACCAGAAGTGAACTGCAACATGATTTTGGTTGCAACAAGGTCATAACTGACTTTGGAAGAATTTCAAGCTGAACAATACATGTAACATAATTCAAAATGATAAAGGTCCCATATTTTGCCAGCACAAAAAAGGGCCTGGTGCAAATGTAATAGCAATCATCTTAATTACGGTTAAAGAACAGAAGCAGGTTCACACAGCCCTCCGACCTTCCCTAGTGCAATTAACTGGGCACAGGAAGGTTTCTATAACCTCTCTTTTAAACTGTCCTCTATTTCAAACTGTTGGAACCCATACTTCATCAAATACTTCTCAGCAAAGTCTACTGCAGTGTGACTGTTTTTTGGATGCACAGGGATGAGGGAGGAGAAAAACAGAACACAAAGAAAAGTTCCCCAAGTTCTAACCATTTCAGAAATAATTCCTCAAGTTAATCACTTATTATTGTATAAATTTCATAGGAATGGCATTACAAGACTAAGGCTGTAATCCTACTCACTTTTCTGGGAATAAACCCCATGGAGCACAGTGGGACTTACATCTCAGTAAATACACATAGAATTGTGTACACAAGCCATTTATAGTAATCTGCATGAAATGTATTTGAACTACTTACTGAACCATTTTTAAAATTAGATTCTGACCCATAAAGTTAGAAAGAACTGATGAATTTGGAATAAATTAAAATTTTTAATAGTTCAACTCCCTGCTTATGTCCCTTCCAGCATTCTATTTATTTAGAATGTGTCAAAGCAAAGATTACCTTTTTTACAAGCAGCATTGCACCTGAGACAACACTGTTTACATATTAGCAAGGTGCTAATGCAATGATCTGTAACAGGTAAGACTTTATCCTAAGTACATATTTGTTATAAAACTGCAAAACCTGTGCCAGGTCAGCCAAGGCTTCTTTCTTTAAGCAAATTATGAGTTGGCAGGTGCCTGTCTGTTTCTCTCTGTACTGCAGAGTGTCTGAGCAACTTCTTTTAACTTCCAGCACTTAAAAAAACTCTCTATATTTCCAAACTATCTTTCTTTACTCCAAACAAAGCTGAAAGAATTATTAAGACCAAAGATGTATATAAATAAACCCATCATACATTTAAACACAAAACTTCCCACATCAGCTTTAACTGGTCATGTTATTCGCAGATTAAAAATTCGTGCAGTTAGTTTTTAGAGAAGCCCAAGTTGGAAAAATTAGACTGATTTAACGTTTTCTTTGGCATTTAAGTTAATGCACTTGCATATGGCCTGCCATTTCTTCCCATGTTTTGTCTCAATTTAAACATATGTTCAGAGAAAAAATACTTTGCGAAAACAGAATTTGAAACAAGAGATTATATTTTGTGTAGAGAAGCAGAAAAATCTTAACTAAATAACCACGATCCTGAAAACCAATGCAAAAAGTTTAAAGAAAGGATGTTTACCCATGAGCTGGATCAAGTGCTATTGCTCTTGGCTGGTCAAGGTCTTGCCAAAAAAGAACTTTCCTAGATGTTCCATTGAGATTAGCAACTTCTATCCTATTAGTTTCAGAGTCCGTCCAGTACAGTTTTTTCCCAATCCAGTCACATGCTAGGCCATCTGGAGAAACCAGACCTGAAACTATGACATTTTGCACCAGATTCCCAGTTTGGTTAAAATATGTCTGTTTGATCGTTTCTTCGCTCACATCTGTCCAGTAAATAACACCTTGTGAATACAGGAAGTCAACGGCAGCCGCATCCTCTAAACCACTGACAACAATTGTTGACTCCATCTTCACTCCTCCAGCATCTACCAGTCTGACATCTCGTCGGTTAGCAAAAAGCAGGAGGGGAGAAGCTATGAAAGGAAGGGAAAAAAAGAAAATGTTAGAAAATCTTCATTTTTTCATGTTTTCTTAATAAAGCAGAGTAGTAATGCCTAAATCTATTGTTCTGAAGTTTTATATACCACACCTTCATCTCAAAGAATATATCTGCACAGATAGATTTAACACAATCTAAACACAAACCATTAGAATCAAGTGGCATTAAAATATTTCAACTCGTATTTAAAGAATATATTTTAAAAAAAAAATCAAATGTGCCATCAAATTGTCTCTGGATTATGGTGACCCTATGAATGAACATGCTCCAAACTGACCTGTCCTTCACAGTCCTGCTCAGCTCTTGGAAATTCATGTCTATTGCTTCCTTTATGGAGTCAAACCATCTCCTAGCTGGTCTTCCTCTTCTTTCTTACAGTTTTTTGTGCAGATAAAAGGGTTTTAACCTGGTGCCTAGTTGCAGCACTGACACAAGGTTTATCTCCCATGACTGGGCATGCCAAAGTTGGACAGCCACTGCAAAGAGAACCTATTCTTTTGAACATGATAACAGCATGTATCTTGTAGAAGGCATAAAGACTATTTTAAAGCACAGACAGATTGATATGGGAAAAAGTGCTCCTTCACGTACAGTATTTGGATTTCCAGCTGCTTAGCAATTTAAAGGTTAGCAGCATTTGAGCTTGGTAGTAAATAGGCAGGTAATGTATCCTTTGAAATAGATATAATATGGCTCCACTCCTTTGAAATATATATAATATGGCTCTGTCTAGGGAATCAGCCAGAATTCTAACAGCCAAATTCTATATTAGGTGAAACTTCCAAGCCATTTTCAAGGACAGCCCCATTTAAAACACGTTGCAGCAATCCTGCTGGGATATTACAAGTACTGCAGCAGAATTATTCCTATCCAAGAAAGGCTACAGCAAGCAAATTGGATAAAGCTGCAAAAAGGTGCTCCAAGCCACTGGGACCACTTGAGCCTCAAGAGACCATGCTGGATTCAAAAGCACTGCCAAGCTGCACATTTACTTATTCATCAGAAATGCAGCCCCATACTAAACTGGTTTGTACATCAACTTCACAGACCTGGAAACCATCAACCCCATGGTGCCTCTACTTCAATTTACTGGCTCTCTTCCAGGCCATCATTGAGTCTAGACAACAGTTCAGCACCTCCACACCTGGATCTAACAGTAAAGGGTAATACAGCCGGGTGTCAGGTCTATTGCTATTTAATAACTGTACAAATATACAATACAGATACTAACATAGGGGATAAGATGTACGCCTGCAAGACTCCACAATACAAATGCTACAGAGTCAAACAACTATTCTCTCCTGCTACTGTCTAAAACACTCTTACAAGTATGAGTATCCCCCAACCCAGTGAGTCAATCTAACAAGTTACTATATTCAATGATTTAAAGAGGTAATGGAAGATGACAAGATTCAACAGGACCGTATCCATCAGGGCAACCAAGGCAGCCTCTGTCCCAAGCCCTAACTTAAGCTGAGATGAAATGAGTAAAAAAAACACCATTCCATCCAAAGCACTTGACAGTTGAACCTTCTTCCCCTCTCAAGCATTTTATCCAAAATCGGAATATTTCCAGCTGGGTGACAACTGTTCAATCTTCTAAGTCCAGTGGGGATTCTAAGCACTATAAAGCTGGGAATCTGGTATTTGTCACTGTAAAGATGTTAAAAGAAAAATAATGTAAGTCCCCTAATAGTTATGGCTTTGTAATCCTTTAGTGAAAGAATATAGTCTCCAAACATCAACTGCTTTCAGTAGTTTGGGTGCCCCAACAGCTCTTTTTCATTAGTCCCAATTCAGAGGAATTGAGGAAATTATTTCATTCATGCTCAGGAAACACTCTGAATAGGTGCTTGTTCGAAAGTGTTCCAAGAAAAAAACATGCAAGTCATTCTCAGCTTTGTAAAGGTTTATTTCCCCATATAACCCCCATCCCCCCCACACACATGCGCGCGCGCGCGCGCGCGCGCACACACACACACACACACACACACGAGTTACAAGTTCTATGTAGCCAATTGGTCTTTTCTATTGTGTCCCTGATGATAGAGAATTGCCTCCTTAAAGAGCTCCTTGAGCCCAATTCTGTAAGCCTCCTGAAAACACTGCACATTCCCTTACTACACAAGCAAGTCCACAAAATTTAGTAACTTCATCTTTCCAGCATTCGTGTCACACAAAGCAGTCACTACTTCCAAGTACGAGTAGGAAAATGCTTATTTCTAAGGTAACTTTTTCCCTGACACCAATGCAGACAGGGCCAGCCCTACCATAAATCATAATGAGATGAGTGGCTCCTATGGTAGATCAAGAAAGGAAGCAGCCCTCAACTGCCATCCATAGAGCTACTTAGCACTGCTGCTACATCTACACACTCCAGCTGCCGCCATTTTTTTTTTACTACCATAGTAAAAGCTTGGTAATCTTAAACAGCATCTACCAAGCAGAAAAACAGTGACACTTCTGTCAAGACCCCTGAAGCACTCAAGTCTCACTATGAGGAAGAGGCCCTTTTCAGAGCAAAGGCTAATGGAGTGACCCCAGGGAGCACCTACACCACAATGGCAGAAAATGCTGGAGACAGCGTGATATATTTGTCACTAGGCCTGCGGAACTGGAACATAAAACCTTCGACTTGCAACTCTTCAATTTATGGTACCTTCAACATTACCATGCAAATTTATTAGGAGTCGGAGTCAGTACATTTTTACCAACTCTGACTCCAGTAACCCAAGAATTGCTTCTGACTCTGACTCCACAGCCCTGTTTGCCACAGCAAAAATGAAAACCTAGGATCTCTCATACAGCTGCCAGTAATACGACAGTAAAAACAATTTTAAAGGTCAAGGGGAAGGCAAAGTGGAAAGGAAGAGGAGGAGGAGGGCTGAGGTGATATATTACCTTGCACCAGCCCTGACTGTAAATGTCTAGGTGGTCTGCCTAGGGAGCTTTCCTATGTTGAGTAGGATAACTGGTCTATGTAGCTCAGGACTGGTCTATGTTGACTGGCAACAACTCTCTAGGATTTCAGATCAAAATCTTCCGCAGTCATCCCTGGAAATAGCAGGGATTGAATATCAAAGCTTGCAGTCTACCACTTGCTATGGGCTCAATCTTCCACTGATGTCACATTAGCTATTACATATATTATACCATTGGCAAAGCATGCCTGATAGTCCTGTAAGTTCCAATTTATCAATTTAGAAATTACATTTTAATAACATGTGCCAACTTTATTTGATATAAAATGAGGGGCACATGCTTATTTTGTTTCTGGATTGCCCTATGAAGTCAATTTAATATGAGAAAAGTCTAAGAAATTTTTGCAACAGGCATGGACAGATAAGGCAACTTTTATTTAGAATCAACTGGTGGAAGCTGCTGAAGAATTTTTGTCATTTTCTACCTTGCATGCCAAATATGAGAGCTATGGCTGAATGGCAATATTAGCAATTCCAGAATTTTTAGTATCTAGCTGTTTCTACAGTATTAATCGTTAGTGTAAGCCATTACTGAGGTTAGTCAGGCAAAGTGACCAATAATCTGTATCTATAAATACTTGTTGTTGTTAGTCATGAAGTCATGTCCGACCCATCGTGACCCCATGCACAACATTCCTCCGGGCCTTCCTGTCCTCCACCATCCCCCAGAGTCCACTTAAGCTCATACCAACTGCTTCAGAGACTCCATCCAGCCACCTCATCCTCTGCCGTCCCCTTCTTCTTTTGCCATCTATTGTTCCCAGCATTAGGCTCTTCTCCAGGGAGTCCTTCCTTCTCATTAGGTGGCCAAAGTATTTCAGTTTCATCTTCAGTACCTGGCTTTCTAAAGAACAGTCTGGCTTGATCTCCTCTAGCACTGACCGGTTTGATCGCCTTGCGGTCCAAGGGACTCGGAGGAGTCTCCTCCAGCACAATTCAAAGGCCTCAATCCTTTTGCGCTCAGCCTTCCTTATGGTCCAGCTTTCACAGCCATACATTGCAACTGGGAAAACCATAGCCTTGACTATATGCACTTTTGTTGGCAGGGTGATGTCTCTGCTTTTTAGTATGCTGTCTAGATTTGCCATAGCTTTCCTCCCAAGGAGCAAGCGTCTTTTAATTTCTTGGCTGCAGCTCCCATCTGCAGTGATCTTGGAGCCCAGGAAAATAAAATCTGTCACTACCTCCATTTCTTCCCCATCTATTTGCCAGGAAGTGAGAGGACCAGATGCCATGATCTTAGTTTTCTTAATGTTGAGTTTCAAGCCAACTTTTGCACTCTCCTCCTTCACCCGCATCAAGAGGTTCTTTAGTTCCTCTTCACTTTCTGCCATTAGAGTGGTATCATCTGCATATCTGAGGTTGTTGATATTTCTCCCAGCAATCTTAATTCCAACTGGTGATTCATCTAGCCCCGCCTTTCTCATGATGTGCTCTGCATATAAGTTAAATAGGCAGGGCGACAGTATGCAGCCTTGCCGAACTCCTTTCTCAATTTTGAACCAATCAGTGGTTCCATGCCCAGTTCTCACTGTTGCTTCTTGACCCGCATATAGGTTTCTCAAGAGACAAATAAGATGGTCTGGTACTCTCATCTCTTTAAGAACTTGCCACAATTTGTTGTGAGCCACACAATCAAAGGCTTTAGCACAGTCAATGAAGCAGAAGTAGATGTTTTTCTGGAACTCCCCAGCTTTCTCCATGATCCAGCATATGTTGGCAATTTGATCTCTAGTTCCTCTCCCTCTTTGAAATCCTGCCTGTACTTCTGGTAGTTCTTGGTCCACATACTGCTGGAGCCTAGCTTGTAAGATTTTGAGCATAACTTTGATGGCATGTGAAATGAGTGCAATGGCGCGGTAGTTTGAACATTCTTGGCATTGCCCTTCTTTGAGAATGGAATGTAAACTGACCTTTTCCAATCCTGTGGCCACTGCTGCGTTTTCCAAATTTGCTGGCATATTTAGTATAGCACTTTTACTGAATCATCTTTTAAGATTTTGAATAGCTCAGCTGGAATACTGTCACCTCCACTAGCTTTGTCGTTGCTCAGACTTCCTAAGGCCCATTTGACTTCACATTCCAGGATGTCTGGCTCGAGGTCAGTGAAAACCCCATTGTGGTTATCAGGGACATTAAGCTCTTTCTTGTATAGTTCTTCTGTGTAATCTTGCCACCTCTTCTTAATCTCTTCTGCCTCTGTTCGGTTCCTGCCATTTTGGTCCTTTATCATGCCCATCTTTGCATGAAATGTTCCCTTCGTATCTCCAATTTTTTTGAAGAGATCTCTGGTCCTCCCTGTTCTATTGTTTTCTTCTATTTCTTTGCACTGTTCATTTAGGAAGGAATTCTTATCTCTTCTAGCTATTCTGTGGAATTCTGCATTCAATTGGGTGTATCTTTCTCCCTTGCCTTTTGCTTCTCTTCTTTCCTCAGCTATTTGTAAAGCTTCCTTAGACAGCCATTTTGCTTTCGTGCATTTTTTTTTCCTTTGGGATGGTTTTAGTTGCTGCTTCTTGTACAATGTTGCGAACCTCCATCCAGAGTTCTTCAGGCACTCTGTCTATCAGATCTAATTCCTTAAATCTATTTGTCACCTCTACTGTATATTCATCAGGATATGATTTAGGTCATACCTGAGTGGCTTAGTGCTTTTTCCTACTTTCTTCAACTTAAGCCTAAATTTTGCAACGAGAAGCTCATGATCTGAGCCACAGTCAGCTCCTGGTCTAGTTTTTACTGACTGTATAGAGCTTCTCCATCTTTGGCTGCAGAGCACATTGTCAATCTGATTTCTGTGTTGACCGTCTGGTGATGTCCATGTGTAGAGTCATCTCTTGGGTTGTTGGAAAAGAGTATTTGCTATGACCATCGTATTCTCTTGACAAAATTCTACCAGCCTGTGCCCTGCTTCATTTTGTACTCCAAGGCCAAACTTGCCTGTTATTCCGGTTATCTTTTGGCTTCCTACTTTAGCATTCCAATCCCCAAGGATGATAAGGACATCATTTTTTGGAGTTAATTCTAGAGGGTGGTGTAGGCCTTCATAGACCTGCTCAACTTCAGCCTCTTCGGCACCAGTGTTGGGGCATAGACTTGGACTACTGTGATGTTGAACGGTTTGCCTTGGATTCGAACTGAGATCATTCTGTCATTTTGGAGATTGTATCCCAGTACTGCATTTCTTACTCTTTTATTGACTATGAAGGCTACTCCATTTCTTCTAAGGGAATCTTGCCCGCAGTAGTGTACCTGTTGGTCATCTGAATTAAATTCACCCATTCCTGTCCATTTTAGTTCACTGATTCCTAAGATGTCGATGTTCAGTCTTGTCATCTCTTGTTTGACCACATCCAGCTTGCCTTGATTCATGGATCTTACATTCCAGGTTCCTACGGTGTATAGATCTTTACAGCATTAGACTTTCCTTTCACCACCAGATACATCAGCAACTGAGTGTCCTTTCGGCTTTGACCCAGTCGCTTCATTCTTTCTGGCACTATTAGTACTAGCCCTCCGCTCTTCCTCAGTAGCATAGTGGACACCTTCCAACCTGAGGGGCTCATCTTCTGGCGTCATATCTTTTTGCCTTTTGGTACTGTCCATGGGGTTTTCATGGCAAAGATACTGGAGTGGGTTGCCATTTCCTTCTCCAGTGGATCACGTTTTGTCAGAGCTCTCTGCTATGACCTGTCCGTCTTGGGTGGCCCTGCACGGCATAGCTCATAGCTTCATTGAGCTACGCAAGCCCCTTCACCATGACAAGGCAGTGATCCATGAAGGAGAAATACTTATTACTGGTGGATAAATATGATACATGGGTTTTAAGCAGCAATGGAAGAAGAAATTGGATTGTCTCATTATGGCTGATCAGTGAATCACCACGAGGTGAAATACCTGACATCTATGTATCTTAGGCTGGGTCTTATTCAGCAAGATCATTTGTTTCAAATGTGTTGGATAATATGTTTTTCACATGGGATTGTCTAATCTGTCTAATTGCTAGCAGTGCGATGAAGCTAATGCTTCTTTTGGACACACATTTTGGCAATATTCTGCAAGTGCTTCATTTCAGAAGGTTATTTTATGCACAAGTTTTCTACAGGAACAAACTTTAATATCCACTGATATTACACCTTTTTAAATATCCACGCTTTTAAATTATATACCTGCACCATGGAAATTAACAGTAGGTCAGTGTAAACGGATTCCTTATGCCTTAAAGATGGCTTAAAGATTGATATTACAACATTGGAAAGATAAACTCTCATCTCCTACAATGAATTGCAATGCAATGAATTACGGATTATAAGGCTTCTGACATCTGAATGGGTGGCATGTAGATTTGCATATCTGGTTCACTTTTGTTGAAGCCTATGTGTAATTGCCAGTAAACTCTATTTTCATATACAAGTATTTCATGTGTATTCATTGCTATGCATATATCCAAATCTATGTATGGATGTTAAAAAAATTATAAAGAAAAAGAAAAAAGTTTCTTTCCGGTGAGTTTCTATAATCAGAACTTTTTTTTTTTTCCCGCTTCCATTGCCTCCTCACAATGCCGTCCGGCGGAGCTTTTTCGAGTGGTACAAGGCCTGGTTCACCCGGGTCCTAAGGAAGATCCGATGTCACCCTCAAAGGCCCACTGTGACGACTTTGCCAGGCATTTCAGGGAGAAAATCGCTCAGATTCGTCACAAGCTGGACTCCACTAATGAATCAGAGGTCTCTGGGGAGATGCCAATGCCACCGTCTGGTCCAAAATTGTTGGAGGAATTTCAATTATTGCGGCCCGATGATGTGGACAAAGTACTTGGACGAGTACGTCCCACCACTTGCCTATTGGATCCTTGCCCGTCTTCGTTAATAAATAACTCCAAGCACGGGATTGGGACCTGGATCTTGGAAGTGGTTAACGCTTCTCTGAGGGAGGGTCGAATGCCTGCCCCTTTAAAGGAGGCAGTAATATGACCAGTCCTGAAGAAAGCGTCACTGGATCCAGAGATGGCCACTAACTATAGACCTGTGGCCAACATCCCGTTTCTGGGCAAGGTGTTGGAGCGAGTGGTGGCGGGACAACTCCAAGCACTCTTGGATGAAACTGATTATCTGGATCCTTTTCAGTCCGGCTTCAGACCCGGGTACAGTACTGAATCTGCCTTGGTCGCCCTGTACGATGACCTGTGCAGGGAGAAGGACAGGGGAAGTGCATCCCTGTTGGTTCTTCTGGACCTCTCGGCGGCTTTCGATACCATCGACCACGGTATCCTTCTGGATAGGCTAGCGGGATTGGGGGTTGGAGGCACTGCTTTGCAATGGTTCCGCTCCTATCTCAACGGTCGATTCCAGAAGGTAGTGCTGGGGGACCATGTCTCTGCGTCATGGCAGCTATGCCATGGAGTACCACAGGGCTCCATTCTATCCCCTCTGCTATTTAACATCTATATGAAACCGCTGGGAGAGGTCATCAGGAGGTGTGGGCTGCGGAATCATCAGTACGCTGATGATACCCAGCTCTACCTCTCGTTTTCCACTAATCCAGGTGAGGCAGTGGCTGTGCTGAACCGGTGCTTGGCCGAGGTAATGGAATGGATGAGGGCCAATAAACTGAAACTCAACCCAGACAAGACGGAGGTCCTGTTGGTTGGCGGATCGGGCTTCGGAGAGGGTGGATTTGACCTGGTCCTGAATGGTGCAACACTCCCTCTTAGGGATAAGGTCCGCAGCTTAGGAGTACTCCTCGACCAGGAGCTTTCTTTGGAAGCTCAGGTGACAGCAGTGGTGAGGAGCGCCTTCCTTCAGCTTCGGCTGATTAATCAACTGCGCCCCTACCTGGAGTTCGACTGCCTGGCGACGGTGACACACGCGCTGGTGACTTCCCGCCTAGACTTCTGTAACGCGCTTTACGTGGGGCTTCCCCTGAAGACGGTCCGAACACTTCAATTGGTGCAAAATAGAGCTGCCAGGTTGCTGACGGGGACGGGGCGTTATGCTCACATGACTCCAGTCCGCCGTCAGCTTCACTGGCTGCCCACTGAAGCCTGGGCCCGATTCAAGGTGTTGATTATGACCTATAAAGCCCTAAACGGCTTGGGTCCAGGCTACCTGAACGAGCGCTTATGTCCGTATATGCCAGACCGCCCTTTGAGATCTGCGGGAGAGTCCCTTCTCCGGGAACCCTCCATGAAAGAAATTAGGAGAGTAAGTACTCGGAGGAGGGCTTTCTCTGCGGTGGCGCCCAGCCTATGGAATTCACTCCCCAAAGAGGTCCGCCTGGCACCATCGTTACTGGTTTTTCGGCGCCAGGTAAAGACCTTTTTATTTAAACATCATTTTAATTGTTAAAATATATGATCTGGCCAGGGCAACTTCTTCTTCCTTCTCTTTTCTCCTCCTATATTATTTATTTACTTATTTTATACTGATAATTTTAATTTTATATTATTATGTTTGTAACTCAATGTATTTTTTGTATTTTTGTATTTAATTTATTATGTGCTATTGTATTTCAATGTATTTTATTGTGTTGTAAGCCGCCCCAAGGCTTCGGCAAGGGGCGACATAGAAATGTAATAATAATAATAATAATAATAATAATAATAATAAACTATCTGCCTTTTCCTAGCTATCAATAGTAGATATGAGCTATTATATAGCAGGGTCTAGGCTTCTAAGAGGGGCTAAAGCTGACATCTCCTTTACCCCCCGCCCCCATCTGTCTCTCGCACACGCACGCACACTCAGAGGACACGTGCATGGAAGGGAGGCTTAAACCTTATCCTTCTCCATGCACTGTGCTCCCCTGCTAAATTACACTCCAGCCAGCCTACCAAACAGCTGTCTGGCAGGCGGGTGGAAGCATAACTGAGACAGGGAGGAAGGCACACAGGAAGAGTCATCCCTGTGCATTGTCCTCCCCAGCTGAATTGTGCTCATGTCAGCCAGCCAAACAGCTGTCTGGCTGGCTGGCAGGAGCATGATTTACAGGGTGGGGGGGTGGGAAGAATTTTGACAGGGGGCACTATAGACCTCCAAGGGCCACTGGCTGCCTCTATGTGCTTTAACATTAAAAAAAAACCCCAGTGGTTTCTGTAATAGGCAAATGTATCAATCAATTAAAAGGCAAGTTGTTCATCTTACATTCTGTACCTAGCTGCCAGATTGGTATATGTGTATTTAGACTAGAAGTATTTAATGCACTGCTCAGTCTGCACATTGCCAAGGTCATATAGCTTGTTTTGGAACTGGAACAGGGTAGGAACCAAGCATCCAACACAAGAGGATTTCCTCTGTGTTAGTTTGCGTGCTAACATGAACACCTCTGTCCAGATAGTTCTGTAGCACAAAACAATAAATCTTCACCTATGTATTATAGCACTTTAAGTAAATATAATTAAAATAAATAAAATGCCCATATTCCAGAAGAGGGCACCAACTGCTACAAATAGCCCAAAAAAAAAAAAAAAAAGTTCAGGACCTGCCTAGTTCAGCAGCTTTCTACTGTAAACTAACACAGAACATTTCCCTGCCAAATTATTTGTCACTTCAAGCCCTCTGCAGCAATTCCACAAGTTCTAGCAACAGCTGCTAGATGTCTTTACTAATCAATTGTTGGCTCCTCAACAAGAAATTTGTAGCTCCAGCTGATGTTTCAGACTCCTAAATCCAAACTCTTGTCAGTCAGCTCTGAGGAAAGCATGTAGACTAGTCCAGCAGTGACAGATGGATTTGGGCAGAGTCTTTAGACCAGAATTTCCAGTTCCCATGCTACAGTAAAAATATACTATTATCTGAATCAGGTTTCTTAACAATAGTAAATTGCAAATTTCCCTTACACACATTCTGCTTCAACAACTTTTATCTCTTTATATGTAAAGGCAGATAATCTTATAATTCAATACTGAAAAATCCAGGATCTGATGAAGAATGAGGTACAATTGCCTTGCATCTGGCTTTGTACTGATACTTATAATATGTTCATACAATTACAGCTTCAATATTCAGACCAGAGAAATGAGCAAGTTTTTGAAACCACCAGATCTTTCACCACACTTGGCTATACTTTTCAGGGGCACTGCAACATGAAACCACATCACCTTACAGAGCCCACTTTGGATTCCTGCAAATTCTAGTCTTCCATATCATTTAAGGCTCAGACCCTGACTATGCAGGTATCCTGACTACAACATCTGGCTGGGTCTTTCTCCCCACCCACAGCTCTCTCTCCCAGTTCTGCCCAGTGAAGAGATCACAGAAGTCTTCAGTTTGGGTGATCTTTGAGTTGGCCTAATAAATATTCTACATTATATGGATTCTGAAATTTAATTATGGCTGACTTTTTAATTTTCAGACTGTGTCATCAAGTAAGCCTGCATAGCCTTGGGATTCTCTGGAGACGACTGGGGCAATTATCCTGGGCTAAGATTTATTTATTTGTTTAATTTCTATACTGTCCAACAGCCAAAGCTCTTTGGGCAGTCCACAAAGCACATTAAAACACAATAAAAGATATATTGTATACAAACTTATTAAAAATTTACAATGCAAAATTTAGAGCCACATATTAAGCAGGGGTGTGTGTGTATAAAAAAATAACTTAAGAAGAAAAAAGATCACTGGTTTGAAGGTCAGGTGCATCCCCAAACGGCCTTTCAGCTTTCAAAGTTTGTAAGGGAAGCACCCCCCATCTCTACATGCAGCCACTTATTCACTTGGCTGGAGTGGTTTATGAAACATCCAAAGATGTTAGGGAGGCCCCTGGTGCAACTCACCACAGGCTGGAGTGTGTGCTGGCACATTCCCTTTGGACTATATAAGAAGAGAGTGGAAGTCAAGGTACATTCAACTTGGGGAAACTAATCATAATCTGAACTGTAATGCGTAATACCAGATCCTCACTGCATAGTGGCAATAGATTTCCACCACTCCCAGCCATTCCAAAATGGGAAAAAAAATGTTGTGAAAAAAAAGAGGACAGAGATTATGCTATTGGCTCCTTGCCTATATAAGGAAGAGGCAAGCCACACAAACATATAACATGCCCTCTATATATATCCAGGATGTCATCTCAGAAGCCTAATTAAGACAAGATAGAGAACCGGAATCACAAAAACACTAGACTGTTCTTGCATCAGTCTTGAAACATAGTCTGCCTCACTCTTCAGGAACTATAAGTTTGTGTGTTAATTGTAGAAATTATGTAACATGCATTGCACAGCATGGGACAAAGTTGTTTCATTCATAAACAAGTTAACTGAGAAACATATCTGCTAATCTTCATCTGAAATGATAAGCATGAATTCACGGCTTTGTTTGTTTGCCTTTACTGGGAAGGAAGCAAGTGGTTCCACTGATAGAAAAGTCAATGCAGTACCATCCATTTTTATGATTCTGAAATGAATAGGAAGAATGCAACTCATCTGATAGCAACTCTTGCAGACAGAAAGGTCATGGGCAGTTGTCACACTAGCAGCACTTCTGAAAGTGAAGTCTCCGGGGTAGTACAGCCTTCCTCAACATGGTGCTCAGCTTTAGACTACAACTCTCAGCATTCCTGACCATTGGCTGTGCTGGCTGAGGCTGACAGGAGTCAAAGTCCAAAACACACGGAAGGCACCAGTGCATCTTGTATACAAAATGCTTTTAGCTCACTACAGCATTTCATATTTTGCAAAGTGCATAAATACTTCCACACTATGCTATACTATGTGCACATTTATGAATTAAGGATTGCGTGATCCACAAAAAAGACATTTCTGTAGAAGAAAATGCAGACATGCTCAAAATGATTAAGTCACTAAAAGGGGTACAAGCAGGGAGACCTAGAGGTTGGTCCTCCTCCCCAGTTCTCAATGCCAAGGGAGAAGGGCTGTTGCCAGAGAACCCCAGACATCCAAGAACTTAAAGAAAAGCCTTCTGAAGAAAATCTGACATGGAGTGCTACCCCAAATTGCTATAACAGCCACAAGGTCCTGTGCACTTCTTCAGGGATACTGTTTACCTCTGAGGTGTGTTGGGTAAGAGAATGGGGGACAGAGGAATAAACATTTGGAAAAATAAGCCAAGCAGAATGAGGAACTTCAATATGGGCATGTGCTTCATATTTGTTTGCCCGCCAGTGCAAAAGACAGACTCCTAAACTTGATGAGGTATCATTGCTACAGTGCGGTTCATCAGAAATCACATATAACAGACATTTGTATCCATCATAAACCAGTCTGATCCATGAAGCATGAATGTGCTTTATCTTCCTGTAGATACTTCAATGTTCACCTGTATCCAGAAAGGTGTATTGATGGAAGAAATTCTATACCTGTCCATTCCATTTAGCACCATTAGGCTACATAATACCACCCACAGCATCTGTATTGTGCAACAAGATGCTTATGTTGCAAATAAATAAGTCTCAGTACTGAGAATAGTATATAGCATACTCTGTAGTAGCAGAATAGCCTTGTGGAAAAACATCTAAACTTCACAATCATTGAAAATACCTCTCAGATGTCACCGTATCACAATAGACCATGGCAGGAATCCTCTTTCAAACAAAGAAAAGCAAAACAAAAGTCATTATTCATAAAGTGTGTACATGCACACACACAAGTATTTTTTTTCTATGAGAAATGGCTTGCTGATATGTAAATGGCAGTATGTTGTCTGCTGCAAGCAAGACCAGGTCTTTGAATAAACAGGTACCATGCCCATACCTATTAACTGCCTGGGGGGAACATGCGGGAATTAAGACCCTAAATATCTGCCTACTCTCCTGCCCAAAAATAAAGGTTTTTCACTTCTTTAGAAATCCTACCTTAAAAATGGAGGTTCCTTCCTTAATAGATCAACAGATATGTAAAAAAAAACAATAACAAAAAAACCCAATTACCTCTACAAATGGGAAGCGCCCCATGTTCTCAGTTAGCTAGCATCTTGGAGACACTTGCAAAACTTAGGGGACACTTTAAAAACATGACCACCCAGAAAACCAGAAGATACTGCTGTAAGCAGGTGCCACCTCACTGATGCTAGCAAGGTTCACTCAAGGTGTCTGGTTTACTTACCTGCACTCCCAGCAGGACACTGGCCAGGGTAGGTATCCATACCACCCTACCCATTAACCAGCCCAAATTCCCTGTTACTGATCCCACATAGTCATCGGTGGTTGCAAAGAGGTAGCAATTTAAGGAAAATGCAATTAATTGGGAAAATTAACTATTTATTAAAAAAAAATAACTGGGTAGCAAGTAACTGCCCTCCGAGGTACTACTGTGGCATCTTGGAAGGACAGCTCGTGCCTGTCAAAAGGGGGATTGTGAAAGCCAGTGATGGGCAAGTTCCACTGCATTTTGTGGAAGTGAATTCCATAGTTTGACTACACACCGTGAAGAAGTACTTTTTTTTTTTTTTTTTTGTCTTGAATTTCCCACCAGTCAACTTCATGGAGTGACCCTTGGGTTCTAGTACAATGAGAGGAAGAGAAGTTTCTCCCTCTCCACCTTCTCCACACCATGCATAATTTTATACACCTTGTTCATGTCTCCCCTCATGTTTTTCCTAAGCTAAAAAATCCCAGATATATACCAGTGGCGCAGGCCATCTCAGCTGAACACAGAGAAATGTCTTGGAAAGATCTATTAAGAGGAGAGAAAACACTGGTAGAGTTCAAGCTGAATGCCACTTTGCATGAGTTTTTTGGAACAAACTATTTGGAAGCAAATTCACATGCTCACACACAGTCACAATCAGCAAATACAGAATTAAGTTATATGGTTTGTTGGAAGAAAATCCTAATGCATTCAATGTGATTTGCTTTCAGGAAACCTTGCATAATGCTGCGGCTTTAGTCAGTCAAACCGGAGGGAGGGAGTGGGGGAGAGGTTTTTTTACCTTTTGGAATGACTACTTAATGTAAATATTTTTAAAACTGCTTTGCGTTTTGCACCCAGCCCTCTTCATTGGCAGCTACTACTGTAGAACACCTGAAATCCATTGATCACCAACTTCAAAAGATAGATTAAACGTTGATTTTCATACAGTGAACCTTCATATTTAACCCGAGTTTAAACTTGTCGAATATAGTTCTCTAAAGAATGGAAGACTATTCCTTTCATCCTTGCGAAGTGTGTGCATCCAAATGTGCATGGAGGGAATTCACCTTGCAGAAGCCCTATTGGGATGATTTTCCCCTTCTGAAACAAGCAAAATGTAGTTGGGGAAGTTAATCCACACACCAGGCCCAAGAACCTCTATTCATGTTGCTGTATACCTATACTGTGGATATTGCAAATTAATTTTTTGATAGATTTGAAAAAAAAACTTCTGAAAGTAGGTTTGGGCAAAAAAGCAGTACTCAAGAAACATATGAGTTAAGAGCTCATGCCAGGAATGCTAAAAACGTCCCTCTCTTTAAAATATGTCTTCTTTCTTATCTCTGTTTATGATACCTATGCAGTAGTACCATTAATGCTTAATTGTCTGCAAAATTCTTTTAAGATCTTTTAGCAAAAGTTACTAAACAAATGAATACATTAGCAAAAGAACATTAGCATATTCAGTTCACATACTAGGAGGCAGGTGAAGGGAGGGAATGTAGTGCTTGTGGGGGGAGAATATGAATGCATGTGGTTATTATTAATAAAACAATAATACAGACTAAGCTTGAGGGATCACAATACAGGTAATTATGAAGCCAAGTGAAAGAAACAGTCAAGAATGTACATCTGATAAGTGTTTACAGCATGTTGGAGCTAAGCAATAGGAAAATAACTTTAAAAAATTTAAAAAACACTGACCAAAAATATGCACTTCCCCATAGACTACAAGTGTGAAAATACACATTTGAGGGGAAGAAAAGGGTTAGGGTTGTCCAATGAGCCACAATTTCTAAACATGAAGCAGATAGCAAAATTCTCAATAAGTCTTTATGTAACTGCTGTGTTTCATTATGAATAATGACAATAACATTAAAGATCCAATAGTGTATAAACTTGATTTGCTGTTTGGGATAATGTCTGTAACTTCCAAAATTCTGCCACAATAGGTCATGTGCAACAATGAACCTCTAGAAACAACCTCACTAACACAGCAGGATTGATCTCAACCAAATATGCTTTCAGTTGCCTCCAGACAGCCAGCAGAATTCTCATAAGTCCTATTAAGCAGCTATTTGTCAGGGAAACACACTCTTTTACACTATTCTGCAATTCACTGCACAAGTTCTCAAAAAGTGTAAGGGATTGTGCAGTTTCCTCCTTAGTGATTCCTGCTGTAGTGAAAAAACTAATTTGGTGCTTCTGCAACCACGAAAATTCTCCCTCTTTGAATGGAAGTGCCAGCATCTCAATCAGAATTGGTTTGCTTCTTGCAAAGCCTTTCTTGCAAAGCCTTTGAGGTGAAAAAATGAAAATGAGATATTTGTCTGAGGGGATAATCCAAAGAGGAATACAGTAATGAGAGGGGAAGCACTAACACTTTGGCCCAAAGCCCCAAATGCACAGAGCATGGCTGCATAAAATAGGTTCTCCACTCTGTTCAATACAGCAGCTGTGAGTTTCCAGAATGGGAGAGCTCATAATTCAGACATTCTGATGTGCTTCTGTAGATTAAAACATCTCATGTATAATGGTAATAAATTGGTGAATCTGAAAAGTAGATACTTAAGTATATTTAAGATTAGGAAAAGACCATCCCCCTTTTGACGAGAGGCATTCAAGGCGAGACTGGACAGCCATCTGAGTGGGATGGTGTAACATGGTGTTCTGCAACAGCAGGGGGTTGGACCCAAAGGCCTCATGGCCCCTTCCAACTCTACTATTCTATGATTTTGAGTGATGTCTATGCACTGTGTTGTTGCAATTCTCCCCTTTCTACCTCCAAGAAGTAGTTTTTACCATTTTTCATTTTGGTATTAGAATGTAACAGAGAAAGGTAATTTGGAACAACAACAACAAGGCAGCAGTTTGAGCAGGAGCATCATTTTGACAGAAGCTATCCTTCCTGGGAATAACAATTTCATATTCTTCTATGTACGACCAGACCTTCTACTTAATATGATGAATGAGCAGTCTGTAATTCTTGTAGTTGATTATTTGATGGAGGTCTTCAGGCATTAAGCCACCCAGGTTCCTTAGGCAAGTACACAGAAAACTTATCTGAATCAGTCCCTGAAGGGAAGTACATTGGGGATTCAGGGGAGTCGTCATTTTAAAAAATCACTATCAACTTATTGCATTTGAATTGCAGAAACAAGCAGGTCTGGAATTTTGCTAGAATTTCTGTGAATGCTGGCAGCACCTCTGCTGGATTTGATAGAAACAACCAAATGCCATAAGCAAATACATTTATAAGATACAGGAAGTCTCTGGGTTACAAACATGCAGGTTACAAACAAACCATACTTATGAATGAACAAACCCCAAAGTCCCACCTTGTTGCACTAGGCGGTGGGGAAAGGAAGGGAAAGGAAGGGGAAAGTGGACCTGGCAAGCTGCCAAGTCAGAATTCCTGTCTGGCAGTGGGGAAAGGGAGGGTTAAAAGCAGTACTGGTGAGCAGTGTGAAGCCACAACTAGAAAGCAACTAGGAAGCAAACCCTCACCTGTTGCTCCAGCAACACAATCAAACCCTGACTCTCCAGCACCAGTCCCATCTCCACCATCAGCCAGTTAATGTTAGGCTTAAAGTTAGCTTAAAAAGAGTTAATCTTTAATACAAACTTTTAAATTAGTTTTTCTATCTTTCCATCTATCTAAACTGTTCTAAGAATTATACTGTACACACATACATAGATTCTCTCTCTCTGTTCAGTACCTGCAGTTACTTTATTATAACTGTATTATAATTATTAAAATTTTGTATTGCATTTAAGATGGTTTAGTGTACATGGAAGTGTTTCTTAAGCATTTTATAGGCTTTTTAGATACATAATCTAACTTATATACAAATTCAACTTAAGGATGTTCTCAGGAATGGAACTCATCCACAACCCAGGGACTGCCTGCATTCTTGACCTTGAATAGGAACCCCTCGCATCCTAGCATCTCTTCAGAGCATTTGGGCTAGAGCAGGGGTCCTCAAATAGGGGGCAAGTTAAAAGGTGCCAGCAATGGGCACAGGCTGCCAAGGTGGTGCGAGTGGGGGGCACAGGCTGGAGTGGGGGGGTGCGGCATGCACGCGTGCAGCAAGGCAGGGGCATGCATGTGCGGATATCATTTTCTCCTGTAAGTCAAAAACGATGTCCCCCTCGCTCGAAGAAAAGAATCTCCCGGCAAGGTGCTGGCTTGCTCGCAAGGAGA
The DNA here is from genome assembly GCF_004798865.1 of Varanus komodoensis. Lineage (NCBI taxonomy): Eukaryota > Metazoa > Chordata > Lepidosauria > Squamata > Varanidae > Varanus > Varanus komodoensis. The sequence goes on from NW_025335468.1 coordinate 3,611,998, forward strand.
TCCTTTTCTCTGAGCGAGTACAAAATGATCTCCTTGCGACCAGCCAGAGAGCTCCCCACCACCACCACCACCACCACCACAATCACTTCAGTTTATTCTTCATCCTCTGGAGAGCTCTATGAACAGGGGTTGCTTATCTGCCTCTTAGGCATGAAGTCCCTTTGGTCTTCCTCTACATTTGGAGTGATGAATGTATTTAGTCACTGGGTCATAACAACTGCAAACAAACTTACATTTTGACAGATGAGTGAAATGAGCTGACCAAAGCCTACCAAATTGCATCTGCAAATAAATTTCACGCTGGCTCATCCGGGAACTGAACAACTCATTAATCTCTCCTCCTCCATAATAGCTCTTTACAGAAGGTCTGGAAAACTTTGCTTTTTTACTGTGTTTTCACCTTCCCTGACTTATTTTTAATGGCCAATATATTGTTTCTGGAAGAGTTCTGTAATTCCCTAGCAAGTATTTGGGAATTTTTATTGCCAAATTCAAAAAAAGCATTTTAAAGTTATTTTAGTCAAGTTTGAATGTGGTCTACATCAAGAGCCTGTAATTCTGCTCTTTTATCTAGGAAATGTTTATATATTTGGTTGCTACTTCTCTGCTAGTGTGTGCTGCACCATGTAACTATTTTCTGAAATAGGCAGTCTCTGGCTCAAGACTTTTGTTTCTACAGGTGCAAACTTTTCTTAACAAGAAGACCCCAAGGGCCACCTTCAGAGTGTCCCACAGCAGTGCTGGCAATGCCTCAGATTGGGTATTTTCAATATAAACGTTTTTAATGCATTCCTTCAAGCTGTCTGAGAGGTTCATGCAAGAAGAATCCAGACATCCTACCAATACCAAGAGGAGGGCCTTAGATAGCAGTCTCTCTTGCCAGTTTGGTGCAATATCAACATACTTGGCAAGTGTATTTGGGGATGGGTATATAAGTAAAACTCCACCACTCCATCTTCCACCAGCTTTACACTGTTAGACTAGTCACAAGTTAGCATACAGTTCTATTGGCCTTTTCAGCTGACAGCCAGCCCAAGTATAACGAGTGAGAAAAGGAAAGCTATACATAAAAAGAAATTGCCTTAACAGAGAGAAAAGGAAACTTTCCCTACACTGAAACACAAGGAAGAAGCTATTTGCTGTCAATACCCAGAGCAAAACCTGGCTGGCTGTCAGTCAGTCAGCGGAAGAGAGGTGATGGTATGGAACCTTTTGCAGGCTGATATGAGAAGGTACAGCAGTCTGCCGCAGATGCGTGTGTCTGCCTCCCTGGAAGGAGTCTGTGGAGCCAGGGTCACTGCAACCTGGGGGAGTAGCTCACCACAAGCAGAGATGCCATTTAGTGGTGGTCACTCCCACACACCAAAGCCATGTGGACATCAATTCCAGACATGTGTGATTGGGCTGATGCCCTATTTTGTAGCGTGTTTGGCATGCCCCAGAGAGGGAAGTCCACTGCATGCAAAATCTTCAGAGAGACTGTGTGTTCTGAATTATCACTCCTCTCTGACATCATAAAACTGGGGCATGAGTGAAAGAACACATGGAGTTTCTATGAACTGAAGTGCTCTTGGGTGGTGGGGACCATGCATTCCTCATACCCATGCATTTTAGCCAGCAAGGAATCAAGGGACGCAAAGGCATCTGGGATACATGCTGGAGCCAGCTGGAGCACTGAGAGTAGAAGGCAGGGCAGAACAAGTAGTGTTGAGCATGAGTGAATGCCTGATGCACCCTGGGTTATTCTGCAAACAGACTCTGCCTAATTTATTTACTGGGAGGCTTAGAGTGTTGCTCAAATACATCAAGTTTTGAGGCAGAAAACCCATATTGTTATTCCCGTGAGTTTCTGCTTCCTGCTGGCTTCTGGTCTTTTCTGGTTATCTGGACTGTCTGCCATCCAGCTTCTAAGTCATCAAATTAAATTGCAGGTGGTTGGCAATAACTTCCTCTCCAACTACTGAACCAATTTTGACATAGGCACATTTAACACTTAACTGAGCCACTGCTTCAGTTCTCATTGCTCCAATGAGGGTAATAATTCACTTGGAGGGTGACACTCAATGATAATGAACGTCCACTTCAGTTGGTAAATGAATGGATGAAGCATTCTGTGTTTCTGGAGAATCTCCATGGCAAGACCCTGGTATATCTGAACTTCCCTTATAGTCAACATATTTCAAGTTATTATCAGGTCTCAGCTTCTTTGGGGGGGCATAGTTTTCAAAGCAGATGATGGTATGTCAAAGGTGATGAAGTGAGTCCCTAGGGTACTATATCTTTATCTCTGCATAGATACTGTCAAACCAAGTTGCCATGATAATTATCTTGTATCTGTGGCTCATGTTTTTTCATATCCTCCAGCTTGTTTTGTAAGAACAAAGTTACAGATTGAAGGTTTTTAAGTGTCTGCTGTAAAGTAGCCTTTACTCCATAGCAATATCAACTTTTTTTCCCCCAATACATGCCAATCATGTTGACAGGTTAGTCAGTTTCACATCAAGGGGCTAGAGCATCATTGACCAATCTGACTGCATTCCCATCCTGAACTGCTGAAATTGTGCTCATTTGTCCTCATCAACTTGCACTATGCCCTTATCTGCAGGTGCTTTAGTTGGGTGCCATGTGGGGCCTGTTGGGAGTTGTCAGCCAGGTCTGAGAGGCTGGAGTCTTCCTGATGGGAGACGCAAGATCCCCTTTCAAAGACAGCTCAAGAATTTAGTTCATACCACTTCTCTTTAACAGTAGGTAGGAGCAGCAGTGAAAATTCTGTGCAGCCTTTTTGCATTGACAGTAAGCCATGCCCCAAGCATAGCTAGTATATATTAAAGGCCATATTAATATTTTTTTAAAAACCAACACATCACCTCCTCTGTTTCACTATATTTTCTAACTACAGTAATACCTCAGTTCACAAATGCATCTGTTCGTGAATAATTCAGTTCGCAAACAGAAAGTTCAGCAAAATTTTGCTTCCATCTGCATCAGGTGACGAACATGACCACAACCACATGTCAGAGCATGTTCGAGCAGGGAAGATGGCCATGTTCATGTTCATGCAGGGAAGATGGCTGCATTCGTGTTCGCACGAACGTGGCCATCTTCCCCACTCTGACATGTGGTCACGGCTTCCTCTAGTTGAGACCGTCATTGCAAACTCTCCCTCCAAACAATAATCTCCCCCCCACCCACCTTCCTGTCCTCCACGCCAGAAGTAACCTCAAGCAAGGTTGGTGTTCTCTCTCTTCATACTGTACTGTACTGTACTTTGTTTCATATTTTTGTAGTTTAAAAAATTACATATGGTTCAGAATGGAGTAACCTTATTTACATTGAACCTTCTGGGAAATTTGACTTGGTTTGTGACCAATTCAGTTCGCGACCAGAATCGTGGAACGAATTAAGTTCATGAACTGAGGTACCACTGTATATCTCACTTCAAATGGCAAATAAGGGAGCATGCAAGATATCAAGGGAGATATTTCCATTTTACTTTTTTATTCTGCATGTAAGTAATGTTTGAAATTTAGTGAAAGAGAAAACAAAAATTATTTTAGGCCTTGTAAGAATAATTTATGCGTAGAATTTACAACAGCTGTCCGAGTTTGGTTTTTTACTCCTACTGTGCACTTTAACAACCTATACTTTAAAATGGCTACTCTGCACAACCAGCTCCTGTTAAGCACTTTCATCCAAGTCTCATATCATAACATGATTTATTTTTAGTGTCTGCTAAAAATGTGTTAGGTTATCATACTAGTGAAGAAAGACAGACTGAATGTTCAAAATATCAAAAGAATAGAAACTAACAAGGAGCCTGAAAAGCACAGGGTTAAGGCAAAAGCCCCTGAGACAATGGCTTGTATCCATAGAGAAGACCCATTGAAATGAATGGGGCTTAAATTAGTCTGGATTCATCTCAGTTACCTCTTAAACTTCTGAGAGCTAGTTTATATGTTATAAAATACTCAGAATCAGGTGGCAAGCTTATTCCCTGAATTCTATCCATTTTAGGCACTCAAGGAAGAATTGCCCCATTTCCCATGAAAAACACTCCTAACCCGCAAGTATGAGTATAGCTGTTCAGTATCACAGGAAGAAGGCTGGTTTTGTATAGTCATCTAGTGTGTGAATTGGTACAAGCTTATAGCACCTGATTCTGCCAAACCGACTCTTTTCACACAGAATATTTAATGCTATGTACTTCTCCAAAAAAAAACTTGACCACTGATCTTCCAACCTAAGATTCATTAGGTAAATAAGCTATAAATCTGCAGCTTTCTTTAATGTATGAAATGCTTCAATAACCCTAAACTCTATTTACAAAGCTATCCAACACCACCTCAATGAGTCTATGGCGGAATCAATGTTTCAATATATCATCCAAAACCAAGTCCAGCACCCTGCCAAAAGGACCGGAAGCCATTGTCAAAAAATAAAGGAAATCAGCCCTATCAAACCAACAACAAGCTAACCTGAAGCATAATTAATACTAGTTCTCTTTTGTGGAGCTAGTAATAATACAATTGTTTCCTTGAGCTGCTCCTTGAGTTTCACAAGAACACAAACCTCAAGGGTTACAACTGAAGAAAGGTGTACTATGAAGAAGATAGTTGCCTTGAAAAAGGAAAGATCTATAAATGCATTGTTCCAGCCTAGGACTTTTCCAATATATAAAAATATCCCAACGTCTTGGTTATTATGTGCTAATAGAACCAAACTTATTTATCTTCTTACTCCCTACCCTTGCTTCACAAGCATTACCCCCTGTTATGTTAGGCATTTTGAGCCACTAGTGCTGGGTATTTGTTTTCAACAGGCAAGCATTGCACATTTTCAGAAATCTTGTAAAGATATATTTTCAGTGTAGGTTAAGATTTTTGCACTAATTATAGGGTTTCAGAAACCAGAGAGTTTTATTTCAGAATCTTGGTTTTACTTGGCAGCCTACAGTTTGTTACTGCTAACATTATTATTTACAACGAAATATAGCACTCTGATTATATACTATTTCATTTCATTTGGACAAAGTTACGTTATTTCCCTGGAGAGACTAATGTCAAAACAACATTGTCTAAACAACAACAACCATTTTCTGGCAAAGTGGACAAAGGTGACTTATAAAAGTACTAAGAAATAAAGAAAACACTTCTTACCTCTACTTACTATATTCCTGTAACATGCACATGCCAAGCATGTAGAGAAATGTCATGAACCACATCTCTGGGGCCTCCCTGACCATGGGCTAAAGCCTCATTTACTCAAAGGGCCTTTGCCCATTCTCTCCCTTCCTAACTATACATAAATGTATCCCTTCATCTTGTCCACTTCCTCAATCCCCCCTTTTTTACTATTCTTTCCCTATGTTTCTACTCCTTTAGCTAAGCTGAGCCTCTGAGCTTACCAATCCTCTAAATTCTCTTGTTATTCAGGCACCTTGCAAGTCCAACATCCTTGCTTGCTCTTCCATCTTCAGCCACACCTGAAGCATATGGCTCCACACATTGCCCTGAGACAGGAAGAGCTTTTCCTCCCATCCAAACGGATCTGTTAGTTCGCCTCACAGAAACGGCACTGTTTCTCAATGTTCTGTAACAAATACATTCACATCAAGAGTTCAGGATGTTCATAAGCATTCCACAACATCCCACTACTTCAGTACTTAGCACGCACAGAATGCCTGTTCAGCCACTCAAATAAGCATGTGTGGGCAAACACACTTAGAAGCCCTCCTGCAATCTGGAAATTTGATAACTCAGGTTTCCCAATTGCTGGGAGGCTTCCAAGCACTGTAAGCCAAATTTGCTTAGAAGCCCTCTTCAGTCCTTCACACTAAATACACAGAAGTCTGAAGTGCATCCAGTTCCCCTGTTTAAGCCTCCCACACATTCATTTAAACACCTTAATAGAGTTAATATATCACCTGTATCAAGGCTACTTATTCCAGGCCTTAAATCAGTTAGTATAGAAGTAGCATAAACAAAAAGGCCAGAGCAATTTCCCCCCACATATCTTGTTGCTTCATCTTCTGATTTGTTTTGAAAAACAAATGCATATAAAGACAAACAAGTAATGTAGGTGGGGCTTGGTCAAGATAATTTCAAAAGAAAATTATCCAGTTCACCTGAGACTGATTTTCATGGTAATCTGTCAAAGTTCCTCCTCTTCCCTTCTAGTGTAGGTACTAAGGAAAACAAACTTGCTTTCTTTTCTGCTTCATTTTATTCTCACCTCTTATAATACTGAAGAGTTGCATCACATTGGATACTTTATACCGAAACACCAGTAGTTAACAAAACAATAATTGTCATCTTAGCCTATTTCCCAAGCATATGGTGGGAGCTCAACTGGAGGAGAATGCTTCATTGCAATATGCTTTCTTTTCTTTGCCTAGAGGGCCTCTGGCATGCCTCTATATTTGAAATTACCAAGGCACAAAAATTAAGCAGACAGCTTACAAACCACTTTCTGAATACAAATTTGTATCCAAGATTTCACTTCCTTTTTGGTAATGCCCAAACAAAAAACCCTTCTTAAAAAGTTACATATGTGCCCAGAGGCTTGAGCTTGCTCAGGAAAAAAAAAAAAAAAAAAAACAGCTACAGAGGAAGATGCTAGTAGCAAGATTTAGGGAATGGGAAGGGAATGAAACACAGATAAAATTAAGTCCACATAGATAGATCAGGTGCCCCAATTCCAATATTGAGCCCATCCTGCACTCTAAAACACAACTCAGCAAGTTATCTGACACATTTCTATCCCATTCTTCCATTTCAAAGGCCAACTGCACAATTCATTCTGCAAGTTTCTGCTACCCTGTTCAATCAAGAGCAGAAGATCCACGTCACCTCATTATTCCTCGGTTCATTAGCTGACTTACTACACCAGGAAAGAAACGAAGCACTGTTGCATGATTCCCACTTATAGCAAAACACAAGGAGCGGGTGAAACTTGCTGGCTGAAGAGTGGGAAGAACTTTGAAGAATAAAGTCAAGTGCAGTTTACTCAATGTAGTACAGTGGTCAGGATGGGCAGTATAAATGGTAAGTGGAAGCAAGAGAGCTTCAGACCCTCCACTGTTCATCATCAGCTTATTTAAACTTGCATGTTCAAACACTTTGTATATATAATCTCAAAATTCTGTAGAGCAACTTTATAGCATACGCCACGATCGCTGTCATACTGCCATGTTGTTGGGCAGAGGGAAGGAGGGCTGAGCAACCATATTCAAGGAGCAGATCTGAGCGCTTCTCAGCTGACAATTCTTAGCCATTAGGCTACATCAGCCTGATATCTCCCCTGCATGGCTGTGTGGTTGCAAGTAAGTGGTTTGTCAAAGTATAGTGTATAGTATAGAAAGCAGAAGAAACATGTAGAAATTGGCAAGCATGGGAAATGAAATTTAACAACACCAGTAAGAGAGGCCTTTGTTGCTATAACAACAGGGCAGGCTCTGAAGCCCATGGAAGAGCTCTAATTCTTGGCTGTTCAGGCTTTTGACTATGCAGTTATGATGTAAAAGTCACTTGAAATTAATTTATTGAAACAATGAGTAAACATTTTCAGTAGTGGGAAGCCAGCTCATATTTACAACAGACAATTGCATTTTATTTATACATACATGTATTTATACATACATTTATACATACATAAATAAGGTTTTGGACTGACATAGACAAATCACTTTCTGCTGCCACTTGCATTGTTTCTCATTTAAGACCCACAATAGTAAATTGGCATCCTCAACGGGCATAAAAAACACCCCACATACAATCTACACCCCACCATCAAAAACCATAGCAAAAAGACATCATGTTGCATAGTTCTTTTAAGCAAAGAAAACTTTCAAATGCCAACTCAAACTTCTTCACCCAAGCTACATTCCTTGGATTTTGCCACATACAAAATCTCTCATTTTTAAAGGAAACAATTCCTGGACATTTAGGAGTGATTCAAGTATCTTCTTACCAAAAGATTCTTCCATCTGGCTGGTACACCCAATTTTTTCAAAATAATGGTCAGGCATATCAGCCAAACAGGCTCAGAAATCAGACGACCTGAAAATAAGTTTGTAGTGTCTGTGCCTCCAGGATACACAGCTATAACACGTTTCAGACTTCCCATTACAGAACCACAAGGGCTAGGTTTTACATTAATAAAAGCAGAGATTATCTGGATCACAATGACAGCCTGCAGTGCATACAAATGCTGACAGAATGAAAAGGAGGAGGGGGTGAGGGGAAGAGACAAGAGAAAACTTCATAATGCCTATTCTTATGTAGTGTTATTACCAATTTGGGTTCTGTTCATCTTTGATGAACATGTTGGTGCAACAATACAAAAGAAACAGGCTGATTATTGGTGCGCCCATAACAACATCTGACTCTGCCATTTCTGACTGTGAGGAAGACTTGTCCCCAAAACTTCACAGTCACCACTGCTGTAGTACTGAAAGCAGCACCAGAGATTTATGACTAACAATAAAAAAGGAAATTGAGACTCTCCCTTCATGTAGTTCCAGAAACACAAAGCAATCCTGACCCTTGAGAGGAAAAGCCATACGGAATGAATTGACCTTAATCAGTGTTCCTGGCTGAAACAGAAGGACCTCTAATAAAGAAGAGGTTTATAACAGACACTTGGAAAGAAGGGCTAACACAATCAATGTTATCTTTTCAAACTTTTTCATAATTAACATAACTATAATTCCTCACTTTCCAATATTCATTTTTTTAAATATACAAAAGGAAGACATTTAAGACAACCATGTCAATCAACTATGTTTTGCAAGTCTCCTTACAGGATGGAAGTGAAAGATAGAGAAGAAAAGGCTGGGGAAAAGTACAAGACAATATTTGATGGCATTAGAGGTGGAGAATCACTGACGAGTGATGCTAGAAATTACATTTATTAATTAAAATATTTCTACATCACCTTTCAGCAATAAGGCCCTCTAGGAAGTATACAGAATATCAAGACTATTTAACCAAAAAAAGATTAAAAACATACCAATAAGCTCTCAGAAATAGTAAAACCAGCTGTTGAGTAAAACCAGCTACTTTAATAGCCAAATATGCTTTTAATCCTTAATATTGTAACTGTATATGACCATCTTTGTCTAAATAATATACTTTTCTATTATGAAATGTGTTGTTTGATTTCCATTTTTAACATTTATTTTTTCTACTTCACAGATGGCAATTAGTAAGGTAGATGTGCTTAGGCAGTTCACTGCAACAGATGACTGCAACAGTTCACTGCTGTTTCCCAGAATATTCCAATTTTTCTCATACACAAGTTTTCATTTTGAGGGTGCAATCCAATGTACACTCAAGAGTAAACTCCACTTAAATAGAGTGGATCTTATTTTCAGTAAATAAGCATCAGATTCTTTTATATAAGTTACCTTGGGGAAAATTTTTTACCCTCAATAGTAGTTAAACTGTTCCATAAATATGCAGAATACAACCATTATATATGCTAAATTATGAATATTTTATGTTGTTAAAATTTGTAACATGGCTGTACTTTCTTGGTTTCCTAAGAAAGTATATATTTCAATCTTTCCCAAAATCTTTTCCAGGCCAAAACTGCTACTACTACTACTACCACCTCCAGGGGAAAAAAACAACAACAACACGTTTTTACCAGGCTTCACAATTTCTGGAATGTTCATGCTCTAAAGTAAAGTTATACATCCTTACCACAGCTCCCCCCACCCCCGCTTGCTCAAGTTAGGGCTTTATTACAAGCTTACTATTTCCACTTAAATATCCATATTGGTTACTCATTAATGACACATTTAATTTAAAATACAGAGTAATGATTTTGAAATACAGTATTAGGTCAGTTTGACACAAATGCTCACAAAAGATTAAGAGTACAGCAACCATATTATAAGGCAAGGGGAAAACTTGTTGAAATAGGGTGCTAAGCTTGCAGCCATGAAATTTTGCAGATAAAAGTATTTCTGGCCCATATATTTCCTGAACAATGTTCTATATTTCAGATTATTTTCAGTTCCAAATATGTGCACTGTATATTCAGTGCAGATGGTAAAGGCAATGTACATTTCCAACTTTCCTGAAACCCTGTCAAGTTTTTAGAGTCAGCAGAACCAACATCTGGAACTAGAAACAACAGTGATCAGAAACAAGCATACCTTTGTGAAACTTTTTATTTACTGACGTCTTAGAATGTTTTTGCAAGACAAATTTTCCATTATAACTAAACCATCATTTAATTTACTCACCATTAAAAATTCTCCCCACCACAAATTGACTGGCCAAGCAGCCATCCAAACTAAAACAACTACAAAAAGCCCACCCCAAAATTCAAATAGGACTCCAGGAAACAGTTTTTCTTGCTTATTTATGGTACCCAGAGCCCTTTAAAATAAGAAATGACTTGAGTTTGTTCCTATGCAAACCAAGCCAATTCAAAAATAAAAACTTAATTCCCCTTGTCTGTTGTTTGCACTAACATGCCAGCTGTTCACATAGGCACAAGAGAGGTGGCAAATATAAATGCAAGAATGGATGGGGGGAACATATTTCAGCCTTGTTTGGAAATAAGCACATATAAATTGATAGAGAACCCCACCCACCATGTACTGATGTTTATGTATATCTCATAAGTATCCTGTCAGGTGATACCAGCATTATTTTATGAATGCATATTGTTTAACCAGACTTTCCCTTTCATTGTGTCAGTTCTGGCTAGGATTTGCTGCAATACCAAGGTAATAGTAATATGTCTGTTCACCGTAAAATCAAGTAACATAGCAAAGTCATTTCTCAGAGATATTAGGATCTGAAAATAGTCTGAAACGTTATGAGAAAAGTGAGAAGATGCATAGCAAGGCACTGGAATTTTTGGCTTCCTTTCCCGGCCCCAAGTTATCATTCCTATGCTTCCAAGGTGTCTGAATACCAAGCAGAAAATTAAATTGTAAACTATATAATGGAAGATGGGAAGGCAAGCATATAAACCCACAGGGATGGTACTTAATTGCTTATTTATAGTTCTGGTTTATAGTTTGAAGTGTCTCTAATGTGCACCCCCACACTGCTGAATTTGCCATATAAATTCAATACAGCATCTCCTACAATTTTTCATGAAAAATTGTCTCACAGGCATAAGTGTGTGTGTGGAGGGGAAGTGGGGGGTTAAAAAAACCAGGTACTACATTGAGCAGGCAGGCTACATGTTGTCCACTCCTGATCCAGGGCTATACCCAGGCTACCCAGTCTGTAGGGGCATCAGAAAGTAAGGGAGTAAGTTACCTGGTATCCAGGTCTTTTAAGACAAAATCGTAAACTATTTTAATTTATTCCATATTTTATGAACATTAAGTAATTTATTTTCTATGCACATACTATTTTCAAACATTTCCCTAAGTAGCTTGAACAACTGTTACAACTTTTGCCACCAATTAAACAAAAAGGAAACCCCCACCCAAGTATAATCCACTACTAGAAAATAAAGAATAAGCTACTACAGAAGAATTGTTGTCATAGAATTGGAAGTGCTCTGCCCACAGAGCTTGATGCTATCCCCCATGCTCTACAACATCTACATAAAACCATTAGGACAGGCCATCCAAGTTTGGATGAAGGTGTTAGCAGTAAGCTGATGATACTCAGCTCTACCTCTCATTTATATCTAATCCTGGTGAGGCAGTCTCTGTGTTGAACGTGTGTCTGAGCTCAATAATGGTCTGAATGAGGGTCAATAAAATGAAGCTCAATCCAGAGAAGATGGAGGTACGGCTGGTAGGTGGTTTGCCTGACAGGGTAGGTGACCATTCCCTAAAGGACAAGGTCTGCAGCTATCACTATAGGCCTCAGTGCCCAGAAATGCCTTCTTTTAGCTGTGGTGAATATATCAACTATGCCCCTACTCAGCCACAGTTATCCAAGCACTGGTGACACCCAAATTAGATTACTGTAATGTGCCTTATGTGAGGCTGCCTTTGAAGATGGTCTAGAGCAGTGATGGCAAACCTTCTAGAGACCAAGTGCCCAAACTGCAACCCAAAACCCACTTATTTATTGCAAAGTGCCAACTCTGCAATAAAACCTGAATACTGAGGTTTTAGTTTAGAAAAAACAACTCACAACCAGTCCAAGCAAAGATATATATATATATCCTTGGCAGCCCACTGACAGGCCATGTGAAAGCTTGGACGAATCGCAGTTAATGAGTTGCGACTCGTGACGTCATTGCCTGGTGCTGCTACTCCTGTCTGAGCATGCACATGGCCCCCATGTGCACTGTTATCTAATACTCGGCTGCTGGGGTGACTTGGCTCCCATGCCGACAGAGAGGGCTCTGCCACCACTGATCTAGAGGCTTCAACTGGTCCAAAATAGGACTGCACAATTAGTGACAGGTGCCACTTCACAGGCCCATATAACACCTATTTTATATAAACTGCACTAGTTGCCAGTTGAAGCCTTGGCCCAATTTAAAATGCTTGTTTTAAAATATAAAGCCCTAAATGGTGGAGGACCTGGCTACCTGAAGGACTGCCTTCTCCCATATATAACTACCTGCCCATTAAGATCCAGGCAAGAGGTCCTTCTGAAAGAGCCCTCTCCCAAGGAAGTGAAAGGGATAGAGAACCAACAAAAGTGGTTCCCTCCATCTACAGAATAGGCTTCCCAGAGAAGTTCCCCTGGTGTCATCATTGCCTTTGTTCTGGCTCCAGGAAAAACCCATCCTCTTCTCTTAACAACTGATTTTAAGAATGATTTAAAGAAATGATTATATTTTATTATTCATTAATTGTTGTCCTTTACTCCCCTTAATATAATGACCATTATTAGGTTATTGTTATATATTTTATCTGGTTAGTTTTTATTGATTTAAGTCACTGTAACATTATAAATTTATTATATTTTTAATAATATGCTGCTTAGAGAGTCATGCTGGACTACTTTGTAGCATATACATGTAAAATTAAACATGTAAACTTAGGACATCAAATCCAAACTTCTCAGTGCAGGGCTCCAGTTTAAAGCATGCTGTCCGGTCTTTGCTTGAACATCTCCAGTGATGAACAGCCCACCACTTACGTTGTTTCCATAGTGTGACTGTTCTGAAGGTATTTTCCCCCTTATGTTCAACTGAAGTCTGCTTTCCTGTGACTGAAGTCCATTATTTCATGTCCTACAGTTCTGTTCTTGCAGAGCTCTTCTGTGTGAGAAAAAGCTCACCCATACTCGGCTCTCAGCTTCATGTCCATCCCCCCAACCCAATTTCTCAAGGCAAAATACACCTTGTTCCTTGAATCTTTCATGTTGGACTTAATTTCTAGTCTCCTGATCATCTTTGTTCTCCTTTTCAAAGCTCATTCCAATCCTGATGCAACATAAAATTGCATTTGCCCTTAATTTTTTTTAGCCACTGCTGGTTCATATTTAGTTTGACAGTGACTACAATTTAGGACTCTTTTTTCATGCCAAGTCATCTTATACTTTTGCCTTTTATTTCTTCTTCCTAGAATAATTTCTTTTGTTAAATTTCATTCTGTTATTTTCTGCCCAGCCTCCTAACCAATGAAAATCATTTTGAATTTCATTTCTGTCTTTTAAGGTATTAGCTATCCCACCCAGTTTTGTGTCATCTGCAGATCTGATAAGCATTCCCCCGCCTCTTCAGCTCCTCTTCCTGTTGGGTTTTCCTGCCATAGAATCTTACTTATCAGTGCTCTGTGTTTATTAGAATCAGCTTTCCTGAAGTTCAAGGGAGTTTATGGAGATATTGGTTACTGCTTCATGGCCAGCAGATTCACATGCTTTCCTGGCTGCTTCAAAAGTGTTGCTGAGAACAGTATCATTCTGCATTTCTTGCAACCGCCTCCCAATACAGTCAACTAAGTTTCAATGCTGTCTTGATATCCTGGTTCTTCTCCTACAGCAGGGATGTTACAGGTTTAAGATAGCCCAATATTTCAGTACAATTTCAGTAAAAAGGGGAAAAGAAAGACTACGAATCTGACTGACCAATCCAATAGCTCAGTTTTTAAATGAGAAAAATGTTCACATGGAAATGATAGAGTGATGAATTTGAGTACAACAACAAAAACCAAATCCCAGTGTTCAGTCCATTGCTTAGCCAAGTTATTTTAAAGAATTGCCTTTACAAATCTGAACTACACATCCTTTATTTAAAATATATACAACTGTTTGCATAATTCAAAATATTACTACATCTCAGGTAGTATACCATTATACTATGCCACCTGTTTGCAGATTCTTCCATAGAACAGCCCCCACTGCCAAAAAAAAAAAAAAAAAAGCACCTGCAACAACTGCTGGAGTCAGGGGTCAGACTAGATGGCCCGGGAGACCCCTTCTGACTCGCTCTGTTTCTATGTAACCGTTTTCTAACTTGTCCATAATAAATTTGTTTGTTTGTAAAGAGAAAACAAATATATCAGTGCTAAGAAATCTAGGAAACCAAATAAAATCTATTTATTTCTAGGGAAAACCCTACTAAGATCATTATAAAAGGCAGGGTACTCTTTGAGCTGGAACATATGATATGACAAGACAACGCACTCTTGTTTGTAATTTTAAGTGGATTGTTGTATCATGTGACACAGCATACAGGCTGCTTCAGCAAGGATGGGTTCCTTGAAAAAACAAGCTATTCTGTGGTGTCCGTGGGCTACTCCAGGCTTGTCAACCATGGTGGCTTGCCATGTTGTCCAAACCTAGTCAACACAACCCACCACGCATAAGACCAAATAGCTAGCGATACCCTTGGCAAGCGTGGCATAAAAAAGTTCATTCGGTTCTTGGGAAAGGCTGGCAGGAAGTGTCTCCTCTGTCTGCCATGATCAATAGTCAATGTTGGCTGGCAATATTAGATTGTCCATTACAAGCTTTCCCCCCAGATAACGAAAGCCCAGTCATGTTCTCCTTACCGGGCAGTTCAAGGAGCTGAACTGTCAAACTCCATTTCCCTTTAAAATGGTGGTGGGAGCAATATGACATTTCCTCAAGCCCACAACATTTGGGACAAAGGAGAATAGTTGCTCCCACATGACAAACAAAGGGGAAAAGCATGAAAAAGAAGAATCTTGATCTTTACAAGAACAATCTCTGCGGAAAATGATTTCTTGTGCCTTTGCTTTTACTGGGTGGTTCACTTTCTACAATCCCACCATTGAAAGCAGGGTTGTGATCATCAGTCTCAGCTGGGACACTGTGCAAGGGAGCAGCAGACACCCCTCTGCACATTGTCCCAGCTAAGGCTGGAACTTGCCCCAGCTATGCTTCAGGGAACACACTGGGTAGAATTCAGAAAAAAAGTATAAGGCAGGTACAGGCAGTCCCTCCAAGGTGCCACGTAGAACTTTAGTTCAAGTCTGCCTTTAAAGAGTTAGCAAATGCCTGCTCTGCAGCCTGCTTTCATCATCTCAAGGGGGAGAGGTGATTAAAGGGAAAGCAGCAGCCAAAATCATCTTGCAATCAAGGCTGTGTGAACAGGAAGACTTAATCCTCTTTGCAGTGTCCCCCAGGATATCATCTGGAGGAATGAGAGAACAGCTGAGAAAGGGAGTTAGCAAAGTACCCACAATGAGCCTAATCATCTGTTGTGCTCATCATGGGTACTTCTTAAAACAACCAAGCTGCCATGGTTTATTGTGAGATATGGTGTTGCATGGACCCAGCGTTGATGTGACAGCCATGGGAAAGATGGTCTGATTCTGATGTGACAAGCAGAAACAAGTTACCTCATATTTACATGGGAGCAAAGCAAAGAACCAAATGGTACACTGGGACATACACATCAAGGAAGACAAGGGGTGAGGGCATGAAAAGTAGGAAAGTTTCTTCCAGTTACCACCCATGTGGCTACAGAAAAGCAAGATTGCACACATGCATGCAAATCTAGAAATACTTCTATCTCCTGCTGAGTGCAGTATTCAACACACAAACACTGCACCAGAAGAAGACAAACAGCAGTAGTGTTGTGCAAGGAATTATTTGCAAGTCTGATCTACAACTCATTTCTGAAACTCTGAATCCCTACCCTACCACCTTTCTTCCAGTGTATTTCCTCTAATATATTCCTTTTCATTGGCTTTCATTTCAATTTTGATAGCAAGATGGAAAGGATAAAGAGAGGGAAAATAACGCTCTTCCTCAAAACTGACAAGCAATTAGCTACTCACCCAAGGAAAGCACTTGCAGTGCAATCTTGTTTGCTCTTGCAAATAACCACTTAACATAAAAAGATTTATCAGTAAATGTTCCCCCGTCCCATCCCCCCAGGAAGCAATCCCACTATAAGAAAACTACCTGTTGACAAACCAGCCCTCATCCTGCAAGAGTGTGTGCAGCCCAGTTAAACTGTGTTTCTGCTTTTTGTGCAAAGGTACTGTATTGCACAACTTCGTTAAAATAATTACATAATGGGTGGAAGACTCCAAGTCTGGCCATTTCAAAATATCCACAAGACAGAAAAAAGATGTTCTAGGCTTTAAAAATTCCCAATGAAGCTAGTTTGGATTTAAGCCCTAAATGGCTTGGGACCAGGATACTTGAAGGGACGCCTGCTCCCAAAAGTGCCAACCTAACCCCTTAAGATTGGGTTTAGAGGCCCTTTTGAAGGAGCCATCCTCCAAGGAGGGAAGGAGGATGGAAAACAGAAAAGGGGACTTCTCAGTGGCTGCGCCCCATCCATGGAATAGCCTCCCTACAGCAGTTCTCCTGGTGCCGTCTTTACAATCTTTTTGGTGCCAGGCAAAACAGTTATTAAAATATCTGGAAAATAAAATTGATTTTAATTTTGTCTAATTTATTAATTTTAATTGCAGTAAATGTTGTGTGCTTTAGATTTTAACTTGCATTGTTTTAATTCTCAAGTTAAACTCTCAGAGATACAATGTATATTATACTGTATATTATATTATATGTTTATATTTTTGTGGTTTGGGCTTATGATGGGAATACTGATGTATACTGATGTATATTATTCTCACTGTTGCTGTTGTTTGTTTTGTTTTCATGTGTTTTGTAAATTCACCCAGAGAGTCCTCCTGGACTATTCGTTAATGCAGATTATAAATGCACTTACAAATAAATGACAGAATAGGTGAAGATTCCTTTACTTTTATTTAAACAAGTGGTCAGCTCAGGTCCTCTATGAAGAAGTTTCTGTTTGTCGGACCGTCCAAGCACTCCCCATCCCCAACTCTCAAGCAGGCTAAACAGGATGTTCTAGTACTGATCGCTAAGGAAGTGGGAGATAGACTGAGGACTGCTTAGGGTGTCTGCAGCCTTCTCACAAGTACTAATGCTGTTTAACAGGTTTGCCCTTAGGTTTGTCTGTGTGGTTATTTTAATTAACAGAATGACAACCACTCCCCAGCACCACAACCACCACCAAGGATCACAACAGAGTCAAAAACATTCTAAATGGGCATGGGATGGAGCCTTGCCCCTGACAGGGTAGCTTCGCACATGCAAAGAGACTTGTATTTCAGTGCATTCAAGCGCTATGTGCACTGTAAGGCACAGCAGACGTGCAAGAATTGTAGGCATGCCCTTCGCAAAACATTTGCCTCATAGGCCTCTCAAGCCTCATAGGCTTCTACCTTTTGCAAGGTATTTGTGATCTGTTCACCCTTGGAGATGACGAAAGAGCTCCATTTTTTTAGTGCTATAGCTCTTGGCCAACCACTGAAGAGGCAGAAAGTGTGATATGAAATAAAACACTTACCCAGAGGGGATACAAAACAAAGCCTACAACTCTGGAAGGACTATGCATTGTTTATACTATTAACATGTGTGTGCAGCATTCAACTGCATTTCTATTTCACCTGGAGAAAGTCTGAAATCTAAAACTTTTACAAATGTGACACTGTGATAGCATTGTCACATTACATTGCAAAATTACATTGTTCCTTTTAAAGGGCTTGCATGTTACATTCACACAGTTTTCCCTCATAAATTTTTCAGTGTAACAGAAAAAATAGACACCATTTAGGCAAGATATAACTGTGCCTAAAAGTTGTATGCATCCAGTTCCCTTTAAAATAACTCTGTTTAGAGGGATTGCGCACAATCATAAAACAGGAGATGGTTCACTAAGGCCATTAGGTTCAGCCCCCAGTTCAATGTAGGAATTCAAGTTAAAGCATTCCTAAAAGAGAGCTGTTCAGTTGCATCTTGAATGCCTTGAGTGTGAAATTTTACTGACTCTGAGATGAACCACAATGAAAAAATAGAAATAATAGATACTGCAAGATCAGGAACTCCCTTCTGCTTGTAAACACTTTGCAGGGAACATTAAAAGGAATACCTGTTTTGAGCCATTGTGCATGCATGTGGAGGAGGGAGACTGAGAGAAGTTCAGTTATTGGGACACCTATTAGTGTCCCAATAAACTTTTAAAAGCAACAACTTTTAGATGACTCCTGTCCTTTGATATCTGAGCAATAATATCAAGACAAGATTAGCAAGACTATATGTCAGTCAATCAGTATGTTAAAAAGTGTGGTGAATGTTGGGAATCCCAGACCCAAAGAGAAAGAGAGAGCCTTGGTGAAGGCTGGCACTACTTCCTTTCTATCAGTTCAAATCTCACTGGTGGCAGCAGCAGAGGAGGAGGAGGTGCCTTGTGTGAAGAGCAGATTGCAAGAGGCACAGGAACTGGGAGGATAAGGAGAAAGACAGATAATGATAAGAGATATGGGTGTGTTACAGAGTAAGAAACAGTGTAGTGTGAATGTCTTGTGTAAGTACTGGAAATAAGTATATGCATATGGGAGCCAATTAGTGATGGTATTGCTAATTTCATGTGTATGCATGTGCATGCTCATGCGCATGCACGTGGAGAGAGAGAGATTGAGATTTGAGTTTTTTTTCCTGTATGCATACATACATACATGTCCACATGTCTACTGCGGGTAACATAAAATATAGCAAAACTAGATCTTGCTATTCATTCACATCTCAAAAGAGAAGCCATGAGGGATAAACAAGTGATTATTCTTCTCCAAGCAACTTTATGACTGTACAGAAAATGACAAAAACAAAAGAAAATAACAGTAACTACCAGGTCAATTATGCTGAAAAAGGAAAAGTACATCAGTGCACCTCTTTAGGAAACTGCTGGTAAACATATAATATCATCAGTACCAATAGTCTATACTTTTTCCTTCCTCTTCTTCTTTCCAAGAAAAGGGATCATGTGCAGCAAAGCGAAAGTACTCCACCCAACCATACGTCAATATCTTAGTTTCTTGCTTAGAAGGGGCAAGAGCGACTTCTCAAGGCTTCAAGTCATGGTTACCAAGAAGTGGATGAGAACCAATGAGCATTAGAAAACCAGGCACCATCCTGCCTTTTCCTCTGGTTCCAGCTCTATGACAGCTGGGAAAACAGGCTGAATGAAAGAAGCATGCCCTTTCATCATATCCTTACCATCCCATTCATCACTAAACATAACAAGCCACAGTGTTTAAGAAACTCTGCTGTCCAAGGGTAATACTGAATGGCCTAATCGGGCTCAAAACATAGGAACTAGGGCAGAGGTATACAGAGTGAGAACTGAAAAAAGCCTCTCATCAAATTAAATAGAATGTAAAAGGGATGAAATTGAGATAGTTGGAAGAACTAAAGGTCCCCATGCCTGTCCCATAAACTGAAGGTCACTAAGGAAGTGGTTTAGTGCCCACCTTAGTAATGTTTCCATGTGGTGACCATGTTCCCTTTGAGGGAAGAGAGTACACTGTGTGCAGGAGACAGCAGCTTCATAATCACTCAGTGCCCACTGGGGAAGGGGTTGAAGCAATGGGAATGCAAGGCATTCCCCAACATTTTCTAACATCATTATTCTACAGCCTGATAGAGAAACAGGAGTTGAGATGAGAGGGGAGGCAGCACACCAGACACTGCCAAAACAGTCCTCACTGCCAGATTATTAGCTGTTGGCAAACAAAGCACTGGTCACCTGCTACTAATTTAATTCCTATTATTCAAAGCTTCATCAACAATTTTATTTTCCCAAATCGATAAGCATCTCATGGAAATGAGTACAAATTCCAGAGTTACCTTCTGCAAATGCTTTAAGAGTTGGTTTTACACGTGCCTGCTATTAAATCACAGAATGCTGGGAGACTTTTTTCCTTTTAAAAATTGACAAACAAGGATAATTTGAATCCCAAAACAGGTCCATTTATTCAGAAATTGTAAATGCAAAACAAAGTTCTCACCAACTCATGAGTAGGTGCATTGATTACTATAGGCTTAAACTAAAAATTAAGTATTCAAATTTGTTGCAAATACAATTGTTCAGAGGTCAAATACTTCCCTAAGTAGCTGTCATCTACTGTGGTATGGTTTTACAACTCCTGTGAGACCAATCAGTTTAGCAAATTGTGGGGCTGGTTGTCAAGAGCTGGGGTGGGGGAGAGAAGGCAAAAAGAGAAACTCTGTGTGAATTCCAGGAGCCACGAGGGACACCTTCAAGTGCTTGAAATCTGACTTATTATTGTTGCACTACAGTTCTGGATGCATTTCCCCTACCCGACCTAAATCTTACTTTATGCAGCTTAGCTAACTAGATCCAGATGCACCTTGAAGATGAACGTTTATTGTGGTGTGAGCTTTCATAGGCAGCAGCCTTCTTCATTCAAGGCATGAAGTGACCTGGAAAGATGGTTTTCCTCCAGAATACCTCAATCCACATGGGGTGTGAGTATACCATGTATCTGATGAGGACAGCTCTTGTTTAGTAACGCTCATGCCACAAGCCTTGCAATACCACAGGACACTGACTTGGATTCAGAGGCACCTTTGCTTGCAGGAAGCCTCTTCCCCTCTTCCTCTTTCCAATCAAGCAGAAAAGCACCATGTGAGAAGAAGGACTCCAAATGCAAGAAGTCCAGAAAAGTGTTTGCATTTGCACACACTCTTGTCAAGTTTTTAACCCACAGTGGGGAGGGGAGAGAGAGTAGGGATGATAAGTTGCCTGCAGGCAGCATGTTGCCATCCATATGTCAAAACCTATATCTTTCTTATTCTCCACATTGCTCATACAGAAACTCAATGTCCCTACAACTGTGCTGAAGCACTGGATGCCTTCTGTTAGTGTTTGCACAAATGTTCACAAACCAAAACTAATGCATTTTCTTCTGCTGCTTAGGGTAGTTCTACTCCAAGTTCTTCTATAGCAGAACTTGTGGAACAAAAGTGTTATCCACTTGATTATCAGCACAAATATGGATTTTTTTCTCTAATTTATGCATCCCATTAAGTCAGAAGGCCTGAAAGCTATTTTTAAAGGTTTTGATATAAAATGTACAGTTTTATGAGAGTCACAGCTGTACATAATCTGAAATACTCTTCATTTTACAGCCAAAAATGTAAAAAGCTTTGGAAGCACTAAATTAATAAGTTGCAGAAACAGAGATTAGAAGAAAATTAACACACTTGCAATAATTTATTGCGGCACCCATGCTATGAGAGATCAAATCAAGCCAGAACTTTCCCTGGAAGCAAAACTTATGAAACTGAAGCTGTTGCATTTTGAGCATATCATGAGAAGTCAAGACTCACTGGAGAAGACAATAATGCTAAGGAAAGTCAAAGGAAGAAGACAACAAAATATGAAATGGATATACCAAAAAGGAAACCCCAGCCTTCATTTACAAGAGCCGAGTAACAGAAAATTTTGGGGGGCATTCATTCAGAGTCGCTTTAAGTTGGGAATGACCTGATGGCACATAACAATGCTGCCAAATACTCATGGGGTTTGATATGATTTTCCAATATTGGCATGACAGATGTCAATTTCTGGTTTCTATGCCTTAATGCCCCATCTTCCCATAACTGAAAATACCATCTGACACAGCTGAATATTATAACCAGTGATCATTCCTGCATACCAGTAAATTTTAGCTGGACCAAATGTTATTGTGCATCCAGGAATAGAGAGTGGGGCATGGGTGAGCTGAAGACTCAGGGATGCAACAGTAAACCATGATTTAGTGTTATGACAATAAGCTTAGTCTCTCCAGTCCCAGATTCACACATGGTTCCTCCTCCAGCATAACTATGAGTATGTAAAGAGCTTCCACTTCCATTTCAGTTTAAGTGCAGTTTAGCATGCTATCTAAACTGTAAACAGTGTTTTATCTAAACTATGGTTAAGGAAAACAAGCCAACTTCATAAGCTAGGGTTTCAAGTTGGCTTGTTTCTGCTAATTACAGTTTAAAGCAACTGTAATTTGTCCAGGTTTGGATGAAATAGCAACTTGCAGTTAATTAAAAATAGCTGATATTCATAATATCCAACTATGGTTTAGGTGCTACTTCTGAACCAACCTCATGGATTTATAATGACTATCTCTGAAAATTAATTTTCCCACTGACCCCAGTTTGCTGCATCACAAAGAGAATAACCATTGCAAATGTTCATGTCTTTCTTCCTCCTACACTTTGGTACCAACCAT
Organism: Varanus komodoensis; assembly: GCF_004798865.1. Lineage (NCBI taxonomy): Eukaryota > Metazoa > Chordata > Lepidosauria > Squamata > Varanidae > Varanus > Varanus komodoensis. Next base: position 3,634,475 of record NW_025335468.1, read on the forward strand.
GCATCCATACCATACATTACAGTACATATGTATTTCTTTACATGTGGTTCATTATATACTAAAATATACCTTTAAAAGCAAGGACTAGTGATTTTCTTTTATACCAAGACAGCCAAACATGTAATGCAGAGGGAAAAATAAGGAAAGAAGAGCAATCTTGAAACAACCAAGAAGCACTGACTAAGCAACCCCACTAACGCAGTCCATATGTAAGGACTAAAGTCAACTTAGGAAATATGAGGCACAAAAATGAACATTTCTGTAAAACAAGTATAATACATACTAATCTAACCTTCAGACCAATAAATATCCTATTTACAGCAGTCTTCCCAACAAGGGCCAACATTGTAGTGTATTTTAGCATAGTACTGGTGAAAGGCTTTTGGTACCAATAGTTTACTATGGTATTACCTGTTCTCCCCCTATATTATCAGTGCACAGGAATAGTTTATATGTTGCATAGTTTTCAGTATGCAATATAGCTCCTAGGAAAGGAAAAGGCTCATGAAGTTACAATATAGCTTAATTCAGTAACTATATACTTGACCAGTACACAATATTTCATTTGCTTTTTCCTTGCTGAGCCAGTACATTTGGAAAATTCTACTGCAAGTTCTATCAACACCATATACCTGTTGCATAACCTTGAACAGGTGATTATTTATCATCTATAAAATAGGTTGTTGCCTCTACTCACAGAAAGACCACAAAACCTATTATGAACTTAAAGTGCCATATAAATTATTAGCAGAGTACTATTATACCTATTCCACAGTTGCCTAACAGGGCTAAGAGACTGAACACATGAAATAACATCCCACAGTTAAATCTACAACAGGCAAGCACATTAAATTATTATTCTATAATTATATCACATGTATAAATCATTGCATTTGTTACTTTTCTAAACTGCTCAATAGCCAAATCTGTCTGGGTGGTTCACAAAAAATAAAACCCAAAAGTATATGAAGAAACATAATATAAACTTTTAACAAAACCCACCTGCAAAGAGTTAGGATAATACTTTTCAAACTGTGGGCCCTGAACCACAAGCAGGCCCTGCATTTTCCATGGCAGGGTACACAGTGAGGGACTTCTTTCATTTCTCGGGTGTTGCTTCTCTCAGAGTGGCAGCACACCACTCCACTTGAGCAGCCCCTTTAAGAGAGTCCTCCCTCCTTGTACTTGATCCTATTTGATCCCAATTGCTATTCCAATACATACTTCCTATATACATATATATCCCCACACACCTATATTACCTTTTAAAAATGCACTTGTTCAGTGTTAACTACTGATGTAATATAGTTGCACTTTCTTTTGCAGAAAGGAAAACAAAAGCTCAGAAGGTAAAAAGTTTATAAGTGGATCCTAAAAGATTGAGCTGAACAAACTTTCCATCCTCACTAAGATGTTTACTCACTATAGGCTTGATCTCAGACTGAGTCAAACCTGAAGTCTATTCTGAATTATCCATTTTTAATCCTATGAAATGTTAAACAATAACAAACTACAGTCACTGGTAGTTCTTGTAAGAAATAATGTTAAACAATCTTCACTGTATGATTTTTGTAAGCTGTCTAGAGACCTGTTCTGGATATAAGATGGGATAAAAACATAAATAAAATAAAATAAAATGAGACTACAATATAAAACACTTTTGTAGACAATTAATTTTACTCCACAGATTTCTGATCTTTTCCTCGCTGTCCCAGTTTTTGCTAAAGTGCAACTAACAAGTATAGGGTTTTTGATTCTACTGTGCTCGTAATATACAAAAGTCGCAATCACTTACATGGAGGTACATAAAAATGCTCCAAACTAATGTAGCATCTATACCTTCCCCCTTTAAATATCCTGAGGCTTGTAAGCCACATGCAGCTCTTTTGAATTTATTCTGTGGGTTGCAGAGGGGCCAAAATGCATCAGTGTGCGATTCTGCTTGGGACCCATGAAAGAGAAGCAAACAGGAGCAGCTTCCAGCAAAGCCATTATACTAAGGTGCCTTCATTCTCTAATCCTCAACCAGCAGTGTGGGGGGGGGTGTCCGTGATTGGCCAGTGGAAGTGAGGCATGCACATGGGAAGGACAAAATTGCAAATCTGGCCTAGAGCCAGAACAGCTCCTGCTGCTACTGCAATAGGACCTTTGCTCGTTTGTAGGTTTCTCCTTTGTAAAGGGCTTTATAGAAATGGTGCAGTGGATGGCAATGGGACTGGCAGAGCCTCTTAGAAAGGCAAGGGTTTGCTTCTTAGGTGGCCTGTGTTTCAAAATAGGCAGGAGTTGGGTTGTTGTAAAACTGAAATGCCAGTTCACTCTTCATGAGCACTGTCCTGAGCAACTTTTTTTTTTTAAGGGCAACACAATTGTAACCTATAATTGGTAAAAACACCTCTTCTTACCAGACATGCTGATTTGATGCCTTGTTATTCCTTGACTTGGGGAAGGGTTTGCTGTGGATATATCTTTGCAGCACTTTAAGCTTTGTGTTTTACCTGCAGTTATACCACTTGTAGCAAAGTCTGTTTGGTCATAATAAATAAATATTTGTTCATGTCTCATTTACCATATGTGGTTCTTCCACTGAACAAGTCTGGCCTCCCCTGTCCTGGAACAGTTCCCAAATAATTCAGTCTCTACTACAGCCCTCCCCATCTTGACACCCTCCGTAATTCCACACCGTCAGAGCTATGTTCTGCCTTCCCACGAGCTGATGGCACAGAGCAATGTTGTCTAGCAGGGTGACTGGGAGCACTTCAGTCCCTGCTTAGACACCAGAGCAAGCTACTTCAATGCAACTTCTGCATGATTTAATACACAGTGGTACCTTGGCTCACGAATACCTCAGTTCACGACAAAATCAGGTCGTGAACAAAAATTTCATAAAAATTTTGACTCAGGTCACGAACTCCTCATTGGGTGGCTACCATGATTGCGGCCGTCTCCCCCCACCCCAAGTGGGGAGATGGCCGTGATAGTGCTGGGGGTGGGGGGGGGGGAGATGGCCAAGATCACGCCCGTCTTTCCTGCACAAGTGCGCCTGTGATTGTGCCCATCCTTCCTGCAGGAGTGCAACCACAATCTTGGCCATCTCCCCGCCCAGCACGATCGTGCCCATCCCCCCCACGCCCCCATGATTGGGCCTGTCTCTCCCTCCCCCCTAGTGCACTGGGATGATGGGCACGATTGCGGTAGTGCTGGGGGGTGTGGAGATGGCCGTGATCATTGTTGTTCTTTTGTCACTTTGCTTCACATTTTTCTGATTAAAAAAATAGTTACAGAATGGATTGACCTTATTTACATTGAACTTTTTGGGGAAATTTTATTTGGGTCACGACCAATTTGGGTCACAGCCAGAGTCCTGGAACAGATTAAGTTCGTGAGCCAAGGTACTACTGTATAGAAAACTGGTTAGTGTTTTGGAGAATCTAACCTCAGTAACTGAAGGTTCACCTCTTCCCACACACACTTACAATATTTTACCTGAGGCCAATTTTTGAATACTCCTGACAAGTGAGGCATGGATATTATTTATAGGAAAAAGAGGCTTTTGAATGGTGCATCACTGGTTCTGGAATCCTCTCCTCAGAGAAGTCAATCTGGTACTTACCGTTGTGTCATTTTAGCACCAGACGATTTTCCTAGGCCTTTTAAACTATTTTCATTTTAAGATGATTTACTGTCTGAGTACATTTTTACAACACAACAACCAACCCTAAGAATAAGCCAGGATGTAGTGCAAATGACCCAGATGTGGCTAACACATTATCAAACTCACTGTGAGCGGTACCTTTCTATTCCTCCCTTTCCTCTTGGTTGTCTCACAATTATCCCATGGACTCCCACAGAAGGACTGACATGTCTCCCTCCCTGTCACTGCAATAATGAGCCAAATTCAGCTTGCCACAACTTTTTATACCATTACTCTTTTTCCCCCCTCAGAGATCACCAAGTCTGGCCTGACAGACAGGTTTTGCAATCCCCATTTTTGACAGACTCATCACAGTGCTTCAGCAATACATGTGAGGGGTTGCAGGAGCATGGAAAACTTCTTTTTATTGTGCAGTTGAGAAAGCTCAGGAATGGAGACCCTTGGATTCTCAATGTCATGGAGGACCTGAAAATGACCGGTTTCATTAAGTAGAGTCTAAATGTATCAGTGGCCGTAAATACATATGAATGTGTGTCCATGTACATTATTTGTGTGAAAGAAAAATACTTGCAACTATTGTGAATACCTATGCATAAGCTTCAGTGCAGATGAACCATATATCACTAGATTTATTCATGTGTAAGTGGGGTCTAAATATCATCCATTTGAAAGCTGAAAATGCCATTATGCCATCAATCCACTGCATTTTCAGGGGTAGCTGTATATCCTTCCATTGTTGAGGTATTTACAGTGTATCACAGAAGCAAGTACACCCCTCACATTTTGTAAATATTTTATTATATCTTTTCATGTGACAACCCTGAAGAATTGACACCTTGCTACAATGTAGTGAGTATACAGCTTGTATAAGTGTAAATTTGCTGTCCCCTCAAAATAACTCAACACACAGCCATTCATGTTTAAACCGCTGACAACGAAAGTGAGTACACCCCCTAAGTGAAACTGTCCAAATTGGGCATTATTAGCCATTTTCCCTCCCTGGTGTCATGTGACTTGTTAGCGTTACAAGGTCTCGGGTGTGAATGGGGGGGCAGGTGTGTTAAATTTGGTGTTATCGCTCTCACTCTCTCATACTGGTCACTGGAAGTTCAACATGGCACCTCAAGGCAAAGAACTCTCTGAGGATCTGAAAAAAAGAATTGTTGCTCTACATAAAGATGGCCTAGGCTATAAGAAGACTGCCAAGACCCTGAAACTGAGCTGCAGCACAGTGGCCAAGACCATACAGCGGTTTAACAGGACAAGTTCCACTCAGAACAGACCTTACCATGGTCAACCAAAGAAGTTGAGTGCACATGTCCAGCATCATATTCAGAGGCTGGCTTTGGGAAATAGACGTATGAGTGCTGCCAGCATTGCTGCAGATGTTGAAGGGGTGGTGGGTCAGCCTGTCAGTGCTCAGACCATATGCCGCACACTGCATCAAATTGGTCTGCAGGGCTGTCATCCCAAAAGGAAGCCTCTTCTAAAGATGATGCACAAGAAAGCCCACAAACAGTTTGCTGAAGACAAGCAGACAAAGGACATGGATTAGTGGAACCATGTCCTGTGAACTGATGAGACCAAGATAAACCTGTTTGGTTCAGATGGTGTCAAGCGTGTGTGGCGACAACCAGGTGAGGAGTACAAAGACAAGTGTGTCTTGCCTACAGTCAAGCATGGCTGTGGGAGTGTCATGGTCTGGGGTTGCACGAGTGCTGCCAGCACTGGGGAGCTACAGTTGATTGAGGGAGCCATGAATGTCAACATGTACTGTGACATACTGAAGCACAGCATGATCCCCTCCCTTCAGAGACTGGGCTGCAGGGCAGTATTCCAACATGATAATGACCCCAAACACACCTCCAAGACGACCAATGTCTTGCTAAAGAAGCTGAGAGTAAAGGTGATGGACTGGCCAAGCATGTCTCCGGACCTAAACCCTATCGAGCATCTGTGGGGCATCCTGAAACGGAAGGTGGAGGAGCGCAAGGTCTCTAACATCCACCAGCTCCGTGATGTCGTCATGGAGGAGTAGAAGAGGACTCCAGTGGCAACCTGTGAAGCTCTGGTGAACTGCATGCCCAAGAGGGTTAAGACAGTGCTGGAAAATAATGGTGGCCACACAAATATTGACACTTTGGGCCCAATTTGGACAGTTTCACTTAGGGGTGTACTTACTTTTGTTGCCAGCGGTTTAGACATTAATGGCTGTGTGTTGAGTTATTTTGAGGGGACAGCAAATTTACACTGTTATACAAGCTGTATACTCACTACTTTACATTGCAGCAAAGTGTCATTTCTTCAGGGTTGTCACATGGAAAGATATAATATTTGCAAAATGTGAGGGGTGTACTCACTTCTGTGATATACTGTATCTTTCAGCTCTCAAATGGGCACAGAAAAGCTGTTTACATTGACCTTGCGTTAAGTTCCAAGAGCTGGGTAAATGAATAAAAAGAACATGAACATCTGTAAATATTAAAGAGTGTCCAAGCACATAACTTATCTGTACAGTGGGATCTCGGCACACGAACTTAATCAGTTCCAGGACTCTGGTCATGACCGGAATTGGTTGCGAGCCAAGTCAAAGTCATAAGGTTCAATGTAAATAAGGTTAATACATTCTGTAAATATTTTTTTAATCACAAAAATTCGAAACAAAGTAACATAGAACAACAAAGTAACAAAGTACAGTACAGTGGAGAACACTAACCTAGGTTGGGGGGAGGTTATTGTTTGGAGGAAGAGTCCAAATGATAATTGTGCAATAACGATCGTGCTCGGGGGGGGGGGGGGCAATGGCGATTGCGCTCATGCAGGGAAGACGGCCACAATCATGTTCGTGAAGCTACATGGCCGCGATTGTGATCATCACCAAATGTGGAGTTCGCAAACAGGCAATTTTTTTCTGAAATTTCTGTTCGCAATCCAATTTGGTCATGAACTGAGGCATTCGTGAGCTGAGGTACCACTGTATAACTCATCTGAAAAGGAGTCAATCATTGGATATTGCCAAAACATTTGGGTTAAAATATCATTAGCTATCTTTTAGCTAGCTGATTTAGCCAATTCCTTGCTGAAAGAACACTGCAGTATCCAATATACATAGAATACAAGTTTAAGCTGAATAAGATGTAAACTAAGATCCAGTGACATTTCTGAAATTGATACTTACACAGCAATCCATTGATTTGGCAAGATAGGGCAGTGTAATTGTCTCTTCCATCCTGCTTAAGCCCTGTATATCATATAATTACCACTAAGTACCTCTACATACGGATAATCGTTTGAGATATCTGATCAGCCTTAGCAAATAGTTGTAATATCAGAAGAGAGTCTGAAGCTGCAAAAGCAGCAGGATCAAGCCTAGATTCTAACAAAGGTTGCAACTTTGATATTGTCATTCAGCCACTGCTGACAAATCATGGAGGGTCAAAATGGCAGAAAATTATCATCAACACCCACTAATTCATCCATCCAGCTTATCCATCCAAGTCTGCCACATGAACCTTTTTCTGCCTATTTTTAGGTTTGGATTTCCCTATAATGTTAATTTAGCATGAGAAAATGGATCAAACTGTAATTGGCATGATATTCTGTTCCACACCTCCCTTACCATTTTAATTTCAGAGGTACCCGATTTACTGTATCAAGAACCTAGTGCAATTCACTTGGAAAGAGGGTCCAACATGAAGATTCAAAAACTGACTAGACTAGATATCTAATCTATGCAGAGAAGACCAAAAATTGATAAAAGTCAGCAAGCAGGCCCAATGATATAAGGCAAGATCTGGAAAGTTAAATCTACACTCTTTGATTTTAAGTTACATTCTTCTCAATTATATTCATTGCTGGATGGAACTCCATTTTCTCCTCTCCTCTCTTTTGATTTTCTTTATATTATCGTTTTCTAAAATTTAAAGTAAAAATATTGGTTATGAGGAAGTAATTGTTGTCAGAGTGCAGCATATTCCAATCCCAGAAGTGACCCAAAAAGTCGTTTTATATTTTGCTTTCTCTTGACAGCTGCCAAAAGGCAAGTTGTCAAAAGCCAAGGTACAAGAGATTATAGCTTGCAAAAAAGGGGTAGTGAGACGTACTCCTCCTTCACGGGAAGAACCTCTTCTGCACACGTCCCAGTAGTACCTCACAGTAATGCCTACTTTTCACTTTTTACTGAGTTCCACCAGCTTTGAAAAGTGCAAAGGTGCACCCCACCCCACTTTTTCTAGGTCCCCTTTAAAGGGGAGCTTTGACTGGCCAATGGAAGTTTTTTGACTGGAGCATATGGCTGTATAAGACCCACTTTAAAAGAATGCTCCATCAAAACTCCCTTTTCCAGCGTTTTGACAGAGCATTTGGCTTGGTAGCTAATTTCCAGTATCCACAATGGAGTTAATTGCCTGGTTTTGGATGACATAAGAACCCCTAAGAACAACTCATGGGCTGTCAGGTGGCTTGTTGCCTTCAAGTCACCCTATCAGAATTGGTCTGGGTTGAAATGATTGGGTTAAGAACCAATGACGGCTTGTTATATTGTGCAAATCCATTTTATGGCTTATGTTTTTATGCTACATTATAGCTTCATTATTTCATTTATTTTTCAATCTGAACTACCCAGAGAATTCTTATAGGATGCCCTATAAATACTATAAATAAATAAATAAATAAATGCAAGTCTGATAAATGTTTCCACTGAGATAAGAACAGCTGAATAAATTTTTCAGGGAAGCAGACAGCACATACGAAATTCACAGAGGCTTTGACATAATACATTACCACAGTTCAGAAAAGATTGACATTGTGTGTCCTTGACTAATGCCCTGTGTAGACACTCAGGTCTAGAAGTTTTTACACTCAAGTTCAGTCTGATAAGTTTGTATGTTATTCTAAACTCTATGTTTAAAAGTAGCAAAACAAACAGGTGGCTATGTTCTTCAGCAGTTCATATCATTAAATGGTGGACTGCAGTTAAATTTGCTTGTCTGCGTCGCGTGTCATTTTTAACATGCTCTTATTTAGCAACAGCTAACCACAAATTTACACAGCCATGTGCCAACAACTGAAATGGGCTTGAAACAGGCTTCAGAAACAAGGTGAGGAAGAAATGGACGCTCAAAAGAACCTGAATTTATTACAGTCCAATTTGGACAGAAAAACATTTTTGTTTTTCAGGGGTATCTGGGCAAGAATATCTTCTTGGCTCTTGGACATTTCTTAGGACTGTTATGAAGCAGACAGGACTGGGAATCTGCCAAGGCCTACATCCCAGCAGAGGCCCACTGATTAATGCACCCAGGACTTGTCATCTTTACTATTGCAAGTGCGTGTTCACCTACTTTCCCCTCTGGCTCAGGCATTAGTGGTGATGAGGAGGCGGCACAGTAGATGCCCATGGCTCTCTGCCAGTCAAAAATTAGGAGAAAGAGGATGAGGAGCAAGAAAAGCTGATGATACTGATCTGAATTGCCCATAATTCTAATTAATGGCTTATTTAGCCCATGTATTGCTGGGTACATGGGCAAGGAAACAAGCCTCCTGTGCACTCACTGCTTCTGTTTTCAATCAGCTTTAATCAACAACCCAGGAATGCCATGTTTGTGGTTTGTTTGATGAAATGTGCAAACCAAGCACACAGGACTCAGCACACTCATTTACTCGTTCATGGCCCCAACAACCCAGGGTTTAAACAATCCATGTGTTATTGTTGTGTGTGAAGCAGGCCAGTAGTAGAGCAGACTCACTGAAGGAGGGAAACCACTGAGGGAGCTTTTCACTCACATTTCTGAATCAAACTGAAACACATGAAACCATTTCCTACTTGCCTTCTTGTTTAGATGCCCCTTAACACTTGCAAATAAATTTCAATTTCCAAAGCTGTATAGTAATAGTACACATGCTGACTCAAAGTAAATTGACCAAAATTCTAAGAACTGCTTTAAGGTCTCAGAGAAGTGGCACAAGTCTGCTTTCAACTTAATGGACACATAAAACGATGGCTAAAATAAATGCCTTCCTCATAAAATCAATATTAATGTTAGTGCTTTTAAAATAACAATCTAATCTATTTTAACTTGATGGAAGAAAAAGTGTTTGAGGAAATTGCTGTACTTGAAACAAGGGTTAGCAACAGTCTGTTGACATGCATAGAGTAGCAGTAAACATAACTATGCAACTAAACACAGGTGGATTCAAAGAGTTTCTATTTTTAAATAAGAAAATCAGGAGCAGCTGCATTTAAATTGCATTAAAATCCATTTAGCAGTTAATCTAATTTAACATGAAATCTGTATTACGCATATTAAAACCAACATAATCTTTAGATGGTCCATCACTCTTTAAACAGAGTTGTTTGACATCCCCAAAAGCTGTCTTCAAATCATGGTCTGGAGACTGGGAACATACTGAAGATTCATGTACTCCCTTGTCACTTTCTCATGATTCCCTCCTTCTTTGTCCAGCAACAACTAGATATTGCTTTCATAAACCTCTGAGTATATATCATTCATGTCAATAGTCTTGTTCAAATGTCCAGTATCATCACAGACATCCAGTGGCCTATTTAAATCAAGCTGACTTATAATTATCCAATAGCTATGTACTTCTGAGAGACATGTGAACTAAAACAGGAAGCTATATCTAAGCTATATCTCCTCCTAAGATTGAAGGAGGTTGGTTCCCATGAGAAGGAAAAGTGGGAAACACTGACATATGCCAGAATAGCTGTACATGGAGCTATCTGATAGCATGGGGCTCAAAAGGAAAATGTATAAAGGGTGGAAGGGGAAACATATCCAAGGATGTGTACAACAAAGTAGACCAAACTTGTAAGGATGGCAACAGGAAGTCTAAGGCCCAGAGTGCTGAGGCTTCTGAGGGATGCTAAAACAAATAACTTGTTTGGATATGGAAAAAAATAAAATAAAAAGGTCAAGAAAAGGATAGGTTTAATGCTTAGGGAAGAAGGTGAACATTTAATAGATGATGGAAAGAAGACAGAACTATTTAACTCCAACTTGGTTTCAGTCTTCTCCCACACAGCAGTTCTGTTGAACCTGCAACAACTAGATCACATGATATAGGGAGTAACTTTCATCCCAGGGTAGGCAAGGAAATGCTTAGAGAACACCTTACTACTTTAGATGAATTCAGATCTCCAGAGGAATTACATTCCTGAATGTGAAAAGAGCTATTGATATTCCATCAGGTTACATTGGTTTGTAATCTTTAAGAATTTCAAGAGAACAGGTGCTGAAAGAATGGAGGCACAAATCTTGTCCATTTTCAAGAAGGGGGAAAAGGTGGATCCAGGAAGCTATAGACTAGCCAGACTGATGTCAATACTGGGCCAAATTCTAGAACAGAGTATTAAGCTTCAGCCTTGGAATTTGCAGAGCTAATGCATGAATTACTTGATGCCAACATAGTTCTGTTAGAAATAAGCCATGTCAGATCAAGTTCGTCTACTTTTTCAGAGTTTTCAGTTTGGTAGATCACAGGAATGCTGCAGACATAGTATACCTTCAGTAAAGTATCAGATAAGGTTTCCCATTATATTTTTGTTGACAATATGGTAAAAGGTGGGTTGGATGCTACTACTGTTAGGTGAATCCACGACCAGTTGAACTGTACACAATGTGAGCTCATTAATGGCTCAACATCCTCTTGAACAGAAAAACTGAGGAAAGTGCCACAGTCTCTGTCCATGGCCCCGGACTGTTGAATGTTTTTTACAAATTACCTGGATGAGGATATTGAGGAGATGCTCATGAAATCTGAAACTTACGTAACACCAGTACAAAAAAAGCACTGGATACAACCCAATGTCAAAGGAACAAGTATAGGATTAGAGAGAGATGGCTTGGCAGCAGCAGATGTTAAAAAAAAAAGAGTTGTCTTAGTATTGTACTATATTTATATCCCACCTTTTTCCTGAAAGGAACCCAAGGCATCTAACACAACCTTCCTTCTCTCCTCCCAAGACAGCTTATATAACCCTCCTTCTCTCCTTTTCATTCTCATAACTGTGCTGTGAGGTAGGCTAGGCTGAGAGTCAGTGACTGGCTTAAAGTCACCTGGTGACTTCATGGCCAAGTGGAGATTAGAACCCAGATCTCCTGAGTCGCAGCCCAACACTCTAACCCCTACATCACTCTGGCTCTTAGTGGATCACAAGCTGAATTTAATCTAGCAGTGAGCTATGACTGCGTTAAAAAAAAAAAGGTGAATACAGTCTTACACTGCATTAATAGACTCAGGACATCCAAGTATTCAATCCATATGACGTTAACAGTTCAACTCTATTCTATATTAATCAGGCTGCATTAAGAGTGCTATGTTCAGTTGTGAGAACTACATTTTAGAAACACTGAGAAACTGGTTCACATCCAGAGAAGAGCAAACAGATTGTTGAGAGTGTCTGGAAACCTAGTCCTATGAGAAAGAGTAGAAAGAACTAGGGATTATTTTCCTGGAGAAAAGTGAAAACATGAATATGGTTTTCAGATAAATGAATTTCAGCAAAAGATGGTAAAGACTTGTTCCATATTGCTTCAGAGGGCAGGAATACAAATAGGTGAAAATTAAGGAAAGCCAATTTCAGCTAAACTCTAAGAGAAACAATGTAGCAATGAGAAGCAATGGAACAAACTTTCAGGAAGTGATGAGTTCTCCTTGGCTGAAGCTATTTCAGCAGAGGCTGGGCAGCCATCTGTCAGGGATGCTTTAGCTACGTTCTGCATTAGCCATCAGTTGAACAAGATGATCTACAAGATCTCCCAGCTCTACAGTTCCAAGAAAACTTTACTGAATAGAATGCACTTGACTCCAGGATATAAGGCTAATGTGTGGATTTTCCACATCTTTTCCCCTGAGTGAACACTGCTGTCTCATGTATGAACAGAATAAGCAACACAATGTGGTATTTCCTGCAAAAACTACCTATATGCAGGCTGCTTTTTGGAAAAAACTTCAATGTAGCAGTCCAATTTTGTGGGGAGAGGGATCACAGTTTACAGACAGTTCTGGCATTGAACAATGTATACCACTGGTAAAACAGGAAGAATGAAGAACAAAGTACTTTGAGCTCACGTACTTAACTTTTAGGGAACAATGTTTTGGGGTAATTCTACATTATCAAAAAGTCCACATGGCACTCACATGGAACACAGTATCAGCACTTTTAACTTCCAGAAGTCCAAACACTGCTCTCCTGCTGGTCCAAATAAGAAATAGAGACTGCTGTGGGATGTGCAGACTGCATGGCTGACACCCTATAATAATGGGCAAGATCTGGATAAGATAATCCTATACTTCTTCCTCAAGACCTTTATACACTGTGGTTTTGTGCTGTAGATGCAAACATGGAGCATGAGAAACTGTGGTCTGTACCCACTCTGTGATAAGCAACCAGAAACAAGCAAGCTAAACCAACAACTACCCAGAGAAAGGAAACTAACTAGAAATATGATGCAATTAACCAAATGTTAATTTTGAAAAGCAAAAGACAAAAGGAGTTCAAGAATACAGGCTGTTGTTATGCCAAACACTTTCCAGAGAAAATTTGTTATACCACTCTTGTTTTAACTTAAATGTGACTTCAATTTCCTAGAGAACTTATTAAAGGCTATACTAAGTTCCAAACGTTGATTGCAGTTACTTTATTTTATTTTTGACCATGAACTTTTAAAATGGAAGTTTCCTATTTGAATAATCAGAAATCACATCAGTTAAAATATTGTAATAGTAAATTTTGTACTGTTTTATATATTACTGCAAACCAATTTCACAGGTACACAGCAGTTTTTTCGTTTTGTTCTTAGCATCTGGTCATAGTAAATGCAGACAGTTTGATTATCATAGCTAGGTATATTTAAATGTGACAGCCACCAAGTATCAAATCAACTCCTGTTTGGGGCTCAAAATTTCTAACAGCAGCCCTAGTAGATCCATTGCATTATGCTTCAAAGAGTGAAGCCACTAGGAATATCAAAAGTTTTTAAAAATACTGGGTTACCTTGACACTGTAACAAACTATGGGAACATTAATTCAAAGTAAAGATGTAATGGTCAGGAGTGCAAAAAGGCTTTTCACATTTATAATTATGATGACCTAAAGATTTTGCTGTACACCTACAGTTAACGCTATCTGACAGCAGAACAAAATACTTTGGAAAAAAAGAGTTAGAGCTCCCGTATTAAATGGCATATTTCAAGAGAAGTGGGTGGCCTAATAGGAATTACCCTAAGGGGATACTCTGCTGTTAGCCACACTGCTATATTTTTTCAGCTACTTGGGAAATTACAACAATTAACATTCATTAGTGCACCAAAACTTCAGTTTGCTGCTGACTGCTAAGCTAAAGAGAAACAGACCTGGCTATCAGGAGACTCCTATGTACAAGCTGAAACTTTTCTGTAGGCAATGACTTGAGAAGCAGAAAAATAAAACCCAGACTCCCTTTTTGGTGGCAGCCCCTAGATCATTTCATAATTACCACCATATTACTACTCTGACAGTAACTAGGCTTTTCTGCAAGAAAAATTTAAAAATCAGGACAGCAAAAGCACCAACCAAAACGTGTGCTCCGTGCACTACATGGCGTGAAGCTTATAAAATGTCAAAGGAAAGCCTTTTGCACGTCCTTGCTGACACAGAAGAAGCCAAAGTGAAATGCAGCTCCAGCCCCTTCCTCAATCTCCATGCACGCACCACACCGCAAAAAACAAAAAAACAAAACAAAAAAAAAACCTAGCACATACACAGGAGTATAAAAGGGGAGGGAGAGAGACTCCTTTCCAAACGTTAAAATTAGTGCTATTTGATATGGAAATGTGCGTGATTGTCTGAACGCTGCCTGAAAGGGAACAAATGTTCACTGTAGTTAAAGTCTGGGTAAGCCCCCAGACAGACAAACTCTTCTCAGAAGTCTGTTTTGCCAAGTGTTACGTTTCACAAGTCAGGCAAGTCTCTCCACCCCCCGCTTCTCTCTCTCTGCCCCCCCCGCTTTACATCTTTAAAATAAAAGGAAAGAAGATCTGCTCTTTCCCCCCAACCCCCCCCCCCCCCAGCCGATGCCAAAAGTTTGATTCAGCCTGTGATCGACACCCGACACCAGCTCCTTCAGACTCCAGGGAAATCACTGCGTCTGAGGGCCGCAAAGCGCTGGGAAAGGCGAACTTTTGTCTGGCTCTCGAGGCACACGGCGGAGTTCGAAGCTCAGCCGCAGCCGCCCCCAGCACACAAAAGGCGAAAGGGGTCTTTTCCTGGCTGGCAGGGAAAGCGAAAGGTCTCCGAAATGCAACGTTTATTGGAAGGGGGGGTCACGGAAGTGTCCTCCCGTTTGGAAGAGCATTTGTGGTTTCTGGGAGACCCGACCACGGCGCTTCCTTCGTCTTCCCTGCCCCATCTGGCTGTGGGTCGGTCTTTCCCTCTCCCACGCGCAGCAACCCTTCCGCCTCTCCCGCGCCCCATGCCCCGCGGCTACGAGCCCCCCGGCGCTCCCACGTCTTTCCCCTCACCCACCCAGCCACTTCCCAGCGACCCCGCGCTCCGCTCCCCCTCGCAGCCTCCTCGCACACGCCTCCTCCGTCCGAATGCCACCCTCCATTCCCACTTTGGCGAGTTGCACAGAAGTTTCCGTCTCCACAACAAAAGGCTCTTCTCCTCCCGGAGTTGCCGCCCCCGGGAGCGCCACCGCTCCACTTACCCCTGACGGAGCCCAAGTTGCACCGAAGCACCAAGGCGGAGAGCAGGAGCAGCAGCAGCCGCCGCGGCGGCGGCACCGCCGCCTCCATGTTGTGCCGCAGCAGCAGCTGCCCGCCGAGTGGCTCAGGCGGGCTCCATGCTCCGTGTGCGCCGCGCTCAGCAGGGAGGGAGGCGGGCGCTCTCCACTCCTCCTCCTCCGCCCCTCCTCCTCCTCCGTGCGGCGCTGTCGCTCTGCGAAGAGGACGATGGAAGGGAGCCTCCCGCTTCACTCCAGCCCCGGGATGAGCTGAGCGGAAGCCAAGGGACCGCCCCGCCTTTTTCCTCGTGTGGGACAGGCGCGCGCCCCCAGCGCTGGCAGGGGCTTCGGCTGCTGCTGCCGACGTGCCGGCTTGGCCAAAGAGCGCCAGGTGCGCAAGCCTCTCCTCGGGGTTTGCTCCATTGGAGTCACCCCCGGCCATGCCGCTCCCCGCCACACCCCCGTGCAAAGGTGCCCACCCGCCGCCTCCCTCGGAGCCCGCCGCCAAGCCTGTCCTCTGCAGGTTTGCTCGGAAGGCAAGCATTTTCTCAAACAATTCGAGGGGGCTTACTCCCAGGTAGACGCAGGCACGGGAGCCCGATACAATAAGGCTGCAGCCCGCAGAGGTTTCAGGCGCTGACGTCACCGGTTCGTGGGACAGGAGCGGCTCTGCGGTCCGTCAGCCGAGGAACAAGAGGCAGCTTAGACTGCTGCCATCTTTTGCCTAGGACGGCCGCTTGAGAGCCAAACATTAAGAAAGAGAGGCTTTCTCCACCGCTGCATCTTCGTACACCTGGAAAGGCCGCACCTGTTGAGCTTCTTTCCTGCCAGGAAAGAAAAGTGTCTCTAACCTTCCCGAGGTGGCACCCACCCGATGTTTTGGACTAGAACTCCCATCTACCTCAGTCTACAGTCTCCCTGGTTGCAAGTTATGGGAGTTGTGATCCTAAACATCTGGAGGAGGCAACTGTTAAACAGGGTATGCATACAATACCATCAGAAGTCTCTTGCATTTTTAAGCATCTAAACACGAACTCTGTATAAGAACACATGCTGCTTTATGGTAGTGCTTGCAGAGTTTCTTTCTTCAATGATGTGAGAAAACTATACAAATTCTTCAACTATTTATTGTTTCAATAGGACACACTTTCATTTTAAAGTTACTCACTAAGCAGAGTCATTTAGCTAGAGGGCCCATGCTCAGTCGATCAATTCCTGTCAAAATCCGAAAGCAATCTAGACTAGTTTTCATAACTAGCCTAGTCTTCCCTAGCCTGGAGTCCTCCAGATGTGTTGAACTAGACCTCCAGTGCCAGCATGCACTGCTGGCTGCGGCTTATGGATTTCAGAACAGTTTCCTTGAATTTAGGTGCAAAGTAGAAACAGAAATGGACAGTAGCATAGCATACTAATGGCAGAAACCCCCAAACTCCATGCAGTCTCTTGCAGCAGTTTCATGAGCATCTTCAGCAGCTCAGGCAGTAAGATGGAACCCAGGTGGAAACCACAAACCATGGTGCTTAGTGGGATTTGCCTTATGTCCATATATGCCCAGCCGCCCCCTGAGATCAGCAGGAGAGGCCCTCCTCCGGGAGCCCTCAGTGAAGGAAATTAGGAGGGTGGTTACTCGGAGGAGGGCTTTCTCAGCGGTGGCGCCTAAGTTATGGAATGCGCTCCCCAGAGAGGTCCGCCTGGCGCCGTCATTATTTGTTTTTCAGCACCAGGCGAAAACCTTTTTATTTAAGCAGCATTTTAAATGTTAATATCATTGAATTTTATTTGGCCAGGGCGGCTTATTTTATTCCAATGTATATATTTTAATTGTTATTGTTTTAATTTATTGTGTATTTTATTATGTTGTGAGCCGCCCCGAGGCTACGGCAAGGGGCGGCATAGAAATGTTTTAATAAATAAATAAATAAATAAATATACCACGCACTGAAATGGCCCCTCCAAGAAGGACCATAGCCACTGTAACAGTGCCACCCACTCCCATCTCAGAAGAGTACCATGGTGAATGGTATCAAACATTGTAGAAAGGTTCAGCAAAACCAACAAAGACACACTCCCCCTCTCCAATTCCAAATCAACCACCAAGTGACCAAAGTATTCTCTATCCCATAATCAGGCCTGAAGCCAGATGTAAATGGAACTAGATAATCCATCTCATGCAAAAACCCCTGGAGCTGAGGAGCCACCACCCTGCCCAAGAATGGAATGTGAGAGACTGGCTGGAAATTATCTAAGGGGGTGAGAGTTAAACAAGGCCTTGCCACTTCCTCTTTTATGGGATGGAATCCCAGCTTGCCATATTGAAGTAATCGGCACAGCCTTTACTCATTCAGCCAATTTCTCCCCCACCCCCACCCCCATTCTGAAACTACTTTTGTAAACCAGGAAGAGCAGAGAACCAGTATACAAGCGGTAGGCCTCACCTCTTCTATAGTCCCATCTATATCCTTGGATTCTAGCAACTGAAAAGAATCCATTGCAAGTGGACAAGCATGTGCCCCATAAACAAGAATTGGTTTGGACCCTACATCAGCACTTTGAGAAGAGCCCAGTTCATCTAAGACTACTTCTCATGCCCTCTGTTTTAACTCTGTGTGAACATTGCTTTGTGTGGCAGGACAAGGCAGTGTGTGTGTGTGTGTGGAAGTGAAGTTTTGTATATTTCATCACTGACTATAAGGGGGAATCAACAAACTTTTTTTTTTTTTTTTGCTTTTTGATAGAATTATATGACATTTGTTGGCATAGTAATCCATTTTGTGAATGAAGCTTGCCAAATTTTAGACAGAATGGTGCTGCATTTGTGTCTGTATGTGTGTAAATAGACCTTAAAGTTCAGCCTTCATTTCTTGGCAGGACTGAACGAAATTTGCAGACAAGAGTTGCCCTTTTGGATGCAATGAAGCCAGCCAAGTGTCAGTGAGATAGGTATAGAGTTTTTATGTTTTTGTGCAAAAGGAGACTTTAAAATCTGTGGTTTTCAAAAAAGAATTTGCTTATACCCCCCATAGGTTTATGGGCACTTTTTAATGAAAATTAGATGCACCAAAGAAGTGGCCCCAAGAATGTAAACTACAACAGTTCAGCCTGACAGCATTAGTGATTCAGGAATTCTGTTGGTTGAAAACAGTGCGATACTGTGCAAGCTTAGAACAAAATCTTAACACCTCCCAGAATTCCCCAGCCAACATGAGGAAACATGCATACAAATCTAAGGATGCATAGAATTGCATGCATAGGACTTTTTACTTGTTTACCAGAGTCATGAAACCAAGAACTTTTAGTAGATGGATGGACAGACGAGCCCTACAACTAAAACCACTGGAGATAAATTTTGTACAAGTTTGTTCAGAAGTCCCATTGAATTAAAAAGATCTTACTCCCAGATGTTTGCATATAGAATTGCAGTATTAAATGTATTTCACCATAGTTGGATAGAATTAGGGCATTCTCATATTATACTGAAAGGTGTTTTGAGCTTCTTTTGCAGTATTGGTGGGGTTGCTGCTAAATTGGGGTTTGGAGCACAGGAAGCTGTGTTATACCGAGTCAGACCCTTGGTCCATCTAACCCAGTACTGACACTGACTGGCAGCACTGGCTCTCTAGGGGTTCAGGCAGGATTCCTTTCTAGCCCTACATGGAGACACTTGGGTTTGAACCTGAACTCTCTACATGCCAAGCATGGGCTTGGCCATTGAGCCATGGTTCCTGCACTAATAAATAGCAAGCAACAGGAATACCTTCTGAAATTAAAAATATTGCCTAGCTGTTCATATTCACATTTCAGGTAAAGCTAGGCATCCTTTTAGAACTGTGTGAAAATCTCTTGGGATGCCTTGGAAGAATTCCTTGGCAATTTCAATTTCAAGTTACATTATGATTCTAGTTCTATCCTTTACTGCTTTTGTTAAGAAAGAAGCCTCCAGCAGATGAGACTTGAAGCAGCAAGAGAAATGGCTTTCCTATGTAATTCTTGCTGACCATTGTGCAAATTGTTCCCCAGCTTCACTTGCCCAGTTTGTATTTAGGTATAGATAAAGGCAATAGAAACGGAGATCAAGAGGAGCAATATAGACTGCAGGTTGCAGGAGTTACTTGCTACGAAGTAACCTAGGCCTCCTAATACTGCCTATAAGCAGCTTGCAAAGAACAGCAATACAAAGGACTCCCTGAAATAACGATTAGGGTGTAGGCAACCTGTAACTTACAGGAAGCCAAACCTGCATAATTTGTCACTCACCAATCTGAACACAGCCTTCCAGTTATGAATTGTGGCTTGCCAGGTGGACTGTGGCATGCCAAAATGAGAATTTCTCTTGTGAGATGGGTAGGCTGCACTTGGTATAGTGGGCCAAATGCCAACTACATCAGTTGTACAAGCCTGAACTGATGGTAAGGCAGGCTTCTGCAGTCTTGTACCCTTCCAATGTTTTGGTCTTCAGCTCCCATGAGACCCAGCAAGCATACTCAATAGTCAAGAATCCTGAGAGCTGTAGTCCTAAATATATGGAGGGTACTCAGGCTGCAGAAAGCTATTTTAAGCCATAGTTATTTGCTTTTAAGGGCTATGTTTTCATCCTTCTTGTTATTCAGATATGACTGAGTTGTAGGGATTTAGTGTGAACAGAAGTGCATTAATTAGGTTGTGCAGAATGAAAAATCAAAGGAAATCTTGCTAGACTTTGAACTGTGACAAACAGCAGCTCTCCAGGCACAGCCCAATTTGGCCTTTAACATTACCTGACAAACACTTAATATGAAATGATTATTCTAAAATAAATGTAACAGCTTAATAGCAGTTTTGTCCTTGCACAAAGACTCTCAACTTTTGCAAACCCATAGTCTTGATGGGGCACTGATTCTGTGTAAAAGGCATGTATGATGGAGCTGCTCATGTAGTTGTAGGCCTTTAAACAGTACAGCAGTAGTGTTATGGGAATGATGAACCCATGGGAAAGAGGTTTCTATGACATTCTGGTAATATGCAAGTGGCACCAAAGCATATCTCAAATATTTAAGTTACTCCCTTGCTAACTAGAACACTGAAACCAGATGCCAAGATAAGCGAAGGTGCTCTGCTTTGCAAGGTGACATTGTACATCTCTCCCTTGAAATGTGGGCATGAAGTATACCCTGCATGTTAAGCACCTTCTTTGCTAGATGGCATTTGGTAAAAACTTACAGATCCCAGTTAACCCAGTGTTGCAGCAAAAACAATGGAGTTGTTGGCACCTGAAGGACTAAGAAATTTATTCTGGTGCAAGCTTTCATGGTCAGTGTCCCACTTCATCAGATGCATGAACTGTTAACCTTGAATTGGCAGATGCTGGGGGAGGTGAGAGAATGTAATTTGAGTGGTCACAACACAATGAAATGCAGAAAACTACAGATAGTGACCTTTGCCCATTCATCAGGGGTTCAGTCCTTTTCCTTGGTGGTTTATGTACAACTTTATTCTCTTAGGCTGCAGCCTAAGAGAGAGGGAACAGAGCACAGTTCTTTCTGCAGAAGAATGCCATAGGATCTCTGAACTGGGACTCCAAATCATCTTGTAGCCTCCCAGACAATTTGAGGTCATAGGATTGCATTCCATCTCTATTCCATGTGGAATAAATAAGGACAAAGTTTTATAACATCACTCTCTTTATGCTAATTGGTTTACTGCCACAATGAAGCCTATGTTATCACCCAGCAAGTTTGTGAACAGCAACTGTTAAGGTAATCATCTGTCATTTTTGCATTTCAGTTTCCACTAAGAACAGAGTTTACATTCTCCTACCCTACAGCATTTCCATATAAGTCTGCAAATTTGAAGCTAACATTTCATGCTCTTGGTGAAGTGGACAGCGTCCATGGACTTTTCAACATGAGGCTGTTAATCTGCTACATATACATGAGTTAGAACTGAGATCTAAGTACTATGGGAGGAATAACATTATTTTTGAAAAACAATTAGCCAGTGTGGCTGCATGGAATGATGTAATCATCACTGGCGATTTCAACTTCCCTGATATTTGCTGAGACATACATTCAGCCAAACCTGGCCTCTCCAAGAGATTCCTCACATGTGTGGCTGATAATTTCCTCCATCAGAAAGTAGAAGAAAAGATGAGGGGAACAGCTACATTAGACCTAATACTAACCAACAAAGATGATCTGGTAGATAGAGTAACAACCATGGGTTCCCTGGGTGAAAGCGACTGCACCATTCTTGAATTCGCTGTTAAGAGGATGGCAAATATCTGCTGTAGCCAAACACATATCCTTGACTTCAAAAGGGCCAATTTTAAGAAATTCAAGTCAGTAATAAGCAAAATCCCCTGGTAACTCACCCCAAAGGAGTGAGGGGAGTCCAGGAGGGATGGGAAAGGAAAGGAAAGGAAAAAAATTAAAGTGGAAGAGCAACTAATCCCAACAAAGAAAAACAATAGGAACACCCCCCATGCCCCAAAAGCCCCCTCATGGCTCCATAAAAAGTTAGGATACAACTTAAAAGTTAAGAAGAAAATGGACAGGAAGTGGAAAGGAGGTCAAGCCTCAAAAGAGAAATATAAACAGTTAGCAAAAACTTGCAGGGATGGACTCAGGAAGGCTAAAGTGAGTTATGAACTGAAACTAGCAAGGCATGCTAAAAATAATAAGAGACTTCAACAGCTACTTACAAAATAAAAAGACAAACAAAAGAAAGAGGCATGCAACAACTTGTCAAGGACGGCAAAAAGATAACAAATGAGGAGGAAAAGGCAGAGGTGCTCAAGTCCTACTTCAGCTCAGTCTTCTCTCACAAAATTAAATTTAATCTGCCTACAGAGGAGGTGATGCAAAATGGAAAGGAAGGATGGCAGCCTAAAATCAACAGACAAATGGTCAAGGAGTACCTTGAAGAGCTAGACGCATTCAGATCTCCAGGACATGATGAGCTCCATCCTAGGTAGTAAAGGAACTGGTTCAAGAACTCTCTGAGCCACTATATATAATTTTTTAAAAATCTTGGAGAACATGGGAAGTGCCAGACAACTGTTGGAGTGCTGATGACCTCATCTACAAGAAGGGGAAGAAAGATGAACTGGGGAACTAGAGACCACTTAGTCTAACTTCAATTGCTGTGAAAGTACTGGAGCACATCATTAAAAAATCAGTCTGTTTGTACCTTGAAGAAAATGTAGTGATAAGGAGAAGCCAAGATTCTTAAGAATAGCTTGGTTTGGCACATGATTTAATCTCATTCTTTGGCTGGGTTACCACCCAAATGGACAGAGGAAATGCAGTGGATATTATTTACCTAGACATTAGCAAAGCCTTCAACAAAGTGCTACATGGCATCCTAATAAATAAATCAGCAAACTGTTCTGGAACCAGTTCTCTTCAACATCGTTAATAATGATCTTGACAAAGAAATCCAGGGAAAGATAATTAAATTTGCAGATGATACAAAACTGGGTAGAATAGCTAACACCCTGGAAGACAAAAAGAAGACCTAGAGAAGTTTGACCACTGGACAGAAAACAACGAAATGAAATCCAGCAGGAACAAATGCCAAGTTGTCTACCCAGACAAAAAATAATCAACTGCATTGATACAAGATGGGGAACACTTGGTTCAACAGCCAGAAAAAGAAAAGGACCTTGGAGTTGATGTAGATAACAAGCTAAATTTGATCCAGGAGTGTGATGGAGCTGCAAAAAAATGGCAAAAACTATTTTGGGATGCATAAATAGAGGAATCACTTCCAGAAATAGAGAAGTACTCATTCTCCTCCACTCTGCATTAGTCAGACCTCACCTGGGATACAGTGGTCACTTTTGGGTACCCAGGTTTAAAAAGGATGCTGATAATCTGGAGAGGGTTCAGAGAAGGGTAACAAAGATGATACAGGGCCTGAAAAAAAAAAAGTCTTATGATGAAATGCTGAAAGAACTGAGCCTGTTCAGCCTTGAGAAAAGACAACTATGAGGTGACATGATAGCACTCTCTCTACAAGTATCTCAAGGGCTGTCACAAAGAAGAAGGAAAAGATCTCTCATCTAAGATTGCAAGACATAGAACAACGAACTTAAACTACACCAGGTGCAGGCTAGACACAAGGAAGAATTTCCCGACTGTGAGAGCAGTATGACAGTGAAACCAGCTGCCAAGAGAAGTTGTGTGCTTTTCCACACTAGAGGCATTCAAGAAGCAATTGGACATTTATCTGATTGGGATGGTTTAACTGACATCCTACACTAGCAAGGGATTGGACTTGATGACATTCTTGGTCCCTTCTGACCCAGCTGTTCTGTGAATCTGTGAGTATTTCCTTTCTTGCTTTTGTGCTATGTAACCTTTAGGTGGTGCTCTGATATAGTGGAATAGTGCAAATAGGCAAGAGGTAATTGCATTGTCTCCATCAGAAATAATAACCCCCTTTCTTTAAAAATGCCAAAAAGTGTTATTTAGAGACAGAAGCAAAACTGTCACAACTAAAGAACCAGTAAACAGCTGTGAGTAGGGAATGACCACACAACAAATGTCCCAGGAATTCTGCTATAAGCTTTTAGGAAACCTCCCTAAAAGATTATGGCGGAATAAATGTGTTACTCTTTAAGGTGCCGCAAGACTCTTGCTTATACATAGGCAAGACAACTTGATTACTAACTGCAACAGTTACTATATGGGATATTCAGTATTATATGGGACATTCTTTAGTTACTAGTTTAAATGCAAGACTTAAGTATGGGATCTGAACTAGCAGTAAGTGACCAATAAAGGGATCTTGGGGTTATAGTGGACAGCTCAGTGAAAATGACAACCCAGTATGTGGCTGTTGTGAAAAAGACAAATTCCATGGTAGGCATAATTCGTAAAGGAACTTAAACATAAAAGAACTTAAAATATACTGCCTTTATGCAAATCTATGGTATGACCACATTTAATATATTACAGAGCTGGGAAAAATGCAGAGAAGAGCAACTAAAATGATCCAGAGGTTGGAGCAACTCCCCTATGAGGAAACTTTACAACAGCTGAGATTGTTTAGCTTAGGAAAAAGTGAGCCAGGGAGACATGATAGAGGTGGGTAGTTTTATGCATGATATGGAGAAAGTGGAAAGGGAGATATTTTTCACCCTCTCCCATAATACTAAAAGCTGGGACCATTCCTATAAAGGGAGATTGGACAAATTCATGAAGGAGAAAGCTATCAATATCTGCTTGTCCTGATGGACATGTGCTAACTCCAGTATCAAAGGCAGAAGGCTTACATATCCCAGTTGCTGTGGAGCTTGGACAGAGGGTTGCTGTTGCACTCATATCCTTGTTTTAATTGTCTTTTTAAATATTGTAAGCCATCCTGAGATCTTGTGTAATAGGACAGCATACAAAAGCTTTTAATAACTAACTAAATAAACTTATGGGCAGCTGGTTGGCTGCTGTGTGAACAGAAAGCTGGACAACACGGACTCTTGGTTGATGCAACATGGATCTTTATGGATCTCATATTACATGGTAGTAATCTGGCATGGAGCAAGCAAAACTGCACCCAAAATCAAATATTTAGCTGTGGAAGTTCCATTGTCCTGTTACTCAACTGAAGCAGTCATGCAGAGAATTCCAGGAGCTGGTAAACACCATCTCTTCTGGAATATAAACTGATGACTTGACCCAGATTAGGCCAATTTCCTATAAAATGGGGGCAAGAAGAAGTGAGGAATTTAAACTGGAGAATCAGCAGGCAATGAGAAACTGAACTTTTTCCTGCTCACACGGCACCATGCTTAAGCTACTCCCTTAGCCATTTAATTCTGTGTGTGTGTGTGTTTCTCTGTATAACACTCTACTGAGGCATATGGTCTTACCAGCAGCTCTGAAAACACATCCATGCATGGCTTAGGGCAGGGGTACAGAATCCCTGGAGTCCAGATCTGGCCCTCTGCAATTTCCAAATGGGCCACATCCCTGTTACCTAAACACTGATTATTTGGTGATTTCCCAACTTTTCTACACTTTTTTTCTTCCCTGTAGAGGTTTTCTCCCTGCTGGTTGGATCTGAATAGCTTCTGTGCCTGCAGCATTGCTTTGTGCATGGCAGTAAAGATAGCAGTAAACTAGCTATGGCAGTAAAGATAGCCACTAGCTCTGAAGAAAGTCTGTGAGTAAACATTTATCTCCCCCTCCACCCAAAATTCTTAAAGCAGACATTGAAAATCTGTGCAATACTAGAAAACTACTTGCTAGATCTTCAAAATAGTCACCCCCTAGCTGTTATGATCATTGGGGGTGACTTTAATGCCAGGATGGGTTCAGATGACAACAGCTTGCTATCACCCAGACACTGGAAGGATAGCTTCTTCTACTTTCCCAGCACATTCCAAGGACAAGGGTATTAATAGATCTGGGGCCAGACTGATGAATATGGCCTTCAGACTTTCATTGGCAATAGTCACTGTGATAGTCAACATTGCCCCTCAGGAGTTTACACATTTATCTTTGTGTAAGCAGCAAGTTCTAATGATTATATGCTGATTGACAAACTTTTATAACTTACTGGAATTTAAAGTAAGACATCAAGAATTATTTGCCATATGTATTCATTTATCAACTGAAATTGTGTGTTTTCACCTGAGTGCCTGGTGCTCTACAGAAACTTTGATTATTATTGTCCTTGGTGATTGCATACTCTAGCCTAACTTCTGGTATGGGTGAATTCTGCTCTGATGCATGGCTAGTATAAGGGAAGAGGCAGCTCTCCAACCAGTGTCCTATTTGTCAGCACTGAGGGTGTACTGCTAGGGGGTACCAGAAGGAGGCACAAACTATTTTGTGCAATTTACCAGTCCAGGAAGAGTCAGACCTTGGGGCTTCCCTGAATGAAAGTCACAGGATCGTTGGGAACTGGTTGAAAAATGAGTTGGGCTATAGGTCCTTGAGTGCTGCACCTTATATTGAGGGCATGCATGGAGTGGTAAGCAGGTGATCTTAGCCATCAGAACTCATCTGAGCTCAAATTCCCTGAGTCCTCTTCTGAAGAGTGAGACAATTCAGTGCCCTTGGCATATTGGGGGATCCTGCCACTTCCACACAGCCAGCCAATGCCCCTAGAAAGATACTACCTGAAATGGGGCACAGAAAGGTGCTCCCCGCCCTCATTTTCTAGAACCAATCCTTCAAAAACCTCTGCTGCTCTTCAAAGACCACTTCCTGCTGTCATCTTGTGTTCCCTGAAATTCTGCTTCTTCACCTTGCTAGATGGCTCTGGAGTCACTTCCCCAAATGACACCACATTCAAGAGACCTCCAGTAGTATCACTCCCATGGTCTTCTGAATGCAAAGGTCAGGGAACCAAGATTCAATCTGAATGCCAGGAAGCACTTCCTGACAATTAGAACCCCTAGGGTATGGAGTGGGCTTCCATGGGAGGTGGTTGAAGCCCCATCAGTGAGGGTGGGGCAGATAGGCAGGACATGGACATGGTAGGGATGTTGTGAATGGAGCCAGCGGGAGCTGGGACTCCCCTTCTGACTCGCTCTGCTTCTATGTCTCAGAAGCTGTGGCACCAGCTGCTGCAGGGAGAAACTCAAGTTCAGCCATGCAGTGCCAATAGCTCAAAGCTTTCCACCCAGTCAACTGACTCAAAAGAACAAGACAAACTGCACATATGCTTGGAATCCTGCCCTTAAACACTTCTAGGAAAAAGCATAGCCATCAGACTCTCCTTAAGAACCCTTTCCTCCTTAGTCCTGGTAAAATACTTCTGTGAGGCTGCTCCATGCTTAGCCTTGTGCTTGGCAGGACTAGGGTTATGATGAGTAGGGTCTTCTGTTAAGGAAGGAGAGGGAGATATGGAACAGGAAGTAAAACAAAGTCAGCCTAGTATTTCCTATAAAATTTGTGGGAGAAAGATCTTAGGATGGGTGATAGTTTCTCTATTAGGGTACATGATTTACAATTGTAAAAGTCACATTATCACGTAAGGAAACTATAAGAAAGGGCATGTAAGTGAAATGTCACATTCTCCTTGAACCTTTGGAGCATCATTAATGATTCCTCTTATACCAGACATACACTTCTCAAGGAAAATTATGTGATGATATCCAGTATTCACCAGCACTTGTTCCCAGCAATCCAAACAGCTTGGAAGCAGAATTGAGTAGAAACTTTGTCCTCTCTCTTTTTTAATCCAACAAAATTATAATGGAAACTTTGGGCACAACCTAAGGGGATGCCTATAGCCCTCCATACTTGAAGGACCATGGGCATCCTATCAAGGGCACGAGAAGTGCAGAGACAAAAATGCTTCTGTGCTTCTCCTACACTGTAAAAGAATAGGGTGACCAATTTTGGCTAGGTCTTTTATGTCTGCCCACAAGTTGGACAGGCGAGGTGCCACCAGGATACATCATATCCTGGTTAAGCCTCACTCTTGCCCCTTCCCTTGCATTGCCCCCTGCTGCTGGCTCCAAGTTGGTCTTGTGACCTTGAAACTGTGAGAGTGTGAGGAAGGCACTCCAAATTCAGATTCCCAGCTCGAACCTGGAAGCTTGCTTCCAAGGTAGGACTCCAAATTCTCCTGTGGCCAGCCAGCCAGCATTTAGCAGCTATAAGACTGTGTCCTTAGGGAATTAGGGTCATGTACAAAGGAATAGTAACAATAGTAAGTATGCTCTTTCTTGTCGAATAGTTCCTATTCTCGTCATATTGCTGTGTTGGAACTGGTTGTAGGAGTATATGGATTTAGAATAATTGTATAGTTCCTTATAAGTTCAAATAGTCAAGGCTATGGTTTTCCCAGTTGTAATGTATGGCTGTGAAAGTTGGACCATAAGGAAGGCTGAGCACAGAAGAATTGAGGCCTTTGAATTGTGGTGCTGGAGGAGACTCCTGCAAGTCCCTTGGACTGCAAAGAGATCAGACCAGTCAATCTGAAAGGAAATCAACACTGACTGCTCTTTAGAAGGTCAAAAACTGAAGCTGAAACTCAAATACTTTGGCTACCTAATGAGAAGAAACGACTCACTGGAGAAGACCCTTTTTCTGGCAATGATTGATGGCAAAAGGAGAAGGGAATGCTTGAGGTGGCTAGGTGGGGTCACTGGGGTGGTGGGTGTAGTCCTGGGTGGGCTCTGAGGGATGGTGGGGGACAGGAGAGCCTGGAGGAATGTTGTCCATGGGGTAGTGATGGCTTTGCGACTAAACAACAACAATAGTTTCTTATGTAGAACAACATCTTGCAGATTCCATGGAAACAGAGTTTATAACAGCTTACAAGAAAGATATATGGAAGTCTACTCTTCTGTACAAACTTTTTGTATGAAGACAAGAGTACCAGGATATTACTTAACCTTCAGGTATTAGCATAGCACAATCTGGCATTTAACAGTTAGAAATGGACATATGTCTGTGTACAATTCAAGTCACACTGGCAAAGTTACATGCCGCTCAGAATGATAGAAGCTGTAGTCCTACATGTCTAGCAGGCACCAAGTTAGAGATGGTAGCCAATTAATGGCATGAATGTTGCTGTCCTGGTTTAAAAAATGATGCACTTCCATCATTATTACTGAATTGTCTAAATGTAGGAGAGACCATTGCCCTGTAGATGGCAGCATTGATGAGTGTCACTACTTTTGCTTAAAGTTAAGAGAGTTGATAGAAATTAAGTTAAGAATTAAGAGAATTATTAACCACTCTTCTTGCCTATGGTTTCAAGGTATGCTGATAGTTAACATTTTTTAACCTGGAAAGCCTTTGGCACTTCTAAAGTAGTGGCAGCTTTGGCCAACTAAAATTGCTTTGATTTCATTACAAGTCCTCCCTGCCACATAGCAAATAGAAGGGGTCTTTAAATAGGATTTGTGATTGGGTTAGGAGTCTGCCCGGGGAAACAAGGAAAGCAAGCAAGCCAAAAAACCCACTTGGGCATGAATGAAGAAGCTCTGTGTATTCCAGTCAATATCATCTATGACAGCATCCAAAGCACTACTAAAGGCTTTATTATGCAATAGGCTCTATAAAAGTTACAAGACAAAACCTGCTCATGTAAAGTTGTATCTCTAGATGTGAAACTAGATAAAAGTTAATCTAGAATACACCATTCAATTAATTTGCAGAAGAGAAATGCAGTATGTGAGCTTGGTGAATGAAGCACTAATGAATAATATTTTTCAGGGGTGCTTCCTGATGGTGTCTTTGTCCTACCTTATTCATGGAACTTTACAGGGGACCTCTGCTATGGAAAATCCATCAAGGAAAAAGAGAAGAACAGTACCATGTGTTCAAACTATTAATGTTAGGATGTCCCCACCTGGAAAAACATTTCTGGTGACAGTTTCTAGTACTGAATACTTGTTTTTCAGATTCAAGTGGATTTTTGCTATCAATTCATTAAACAGTATGCAATCTTAGTTAATGATGCCATATTATCAGAGCAGTTATACTGGTTTATTAGTAGAGGTTACAATCCTAAATGCAGTAGGATTGCACTGCACAGGGCTGCTTCTTTAGCTAAGGAAGGTGCCATGGATTTATATCTAATCCCACTAAGTATAATAGAATATAGTTCTTGCTTTTATTATTTTCTGAGCAAGGAGACCAAAATGTTGCTCCACTCTGAAGAAAATGTAAAATTATGCCAACTAAAAACTAACATTTGCAATGAGGAGCAGAACCATGTATTCCAACAATGCCAAAAGAAACATTTGTTTAGGCAAGGCCATGTTAAGGTCATCCATGTGCCCATACTGCTTTAAAGTGCACAGAGATCACTGGGTTCCATCCAGCATCATGTGAGTGAACAGCTTCCCCTTGCTGTCCTTGCCATGCACATGTCTCAAATATGTTCCAGCCCTCTCAATCTGACTTGGAGGGTGTGCACGAGGTCATAGACGAGGGGAGTCAGTGGTGTCAGCATGCTCGGTTTGCATTCTGGAGCAGCCCAGCGCTACGAAGGACTAGTCGTGCAATGCATATATACTTGAACATTTGAATTAGAATGTTTACAGATTGCACAGAGTTATGCTGTTTACTTACATAGCAGAATTCTGGATTGTACCATTTTGGATTAACCCCCTCCCGCCCAAAAAAAAAAAAAAAGAACGAATGAACTAACAATTCCCAGGAAACTGGGGGTGAAAGAGGAAAAAAGTAGCATAGATTCTTCCCACTATTCTGGTTCATTACATGAATGGATCTTTACATGAGAGTTCATTCAAAAATATGTGGTCTAGAGTGGGGCAGTTCAGAATTCTAACTCCCTGTCTGGCTTTGTCTAGTGCAGGGGTCTCAAACTCAACTGACCTGGGGGCCGCTGGAAGTAGAGTCTGGGTGAGGCCGGGCCGCATCAAGCATTCCACCACCCACCGCGGTGGGGGTGGGCCGCTCATCCCGCGTCGCTCCCGGAGGCCGGCCCAGGCGCCGCCGGCGCTTCGAAGGCCGCAGGGCCCCTCCCCCAGGCCCCACCCGTCCCGGCAAGTGGCCTGCGGGCCGCGAGTTTGAGACCCCTGGTCTAGTGGCTTCCTAGATAAGGCTCAGTTCAGACAAGAAGCTGGGCATGTTGATGTTAAAACACGTTATGTGGCCCACCTCATGTTTAAAGTAGACCCTCAGCAATTACACATTGCTGTATGAGCCTCATAGGCCATATACCACCAAGCTAATGTCAAGTGTAGCAGCTGAGCAACTAATTTGAATGAGATGCCAATCAAGTGGGGTGCTACACAGATGCATTCTCCCAGCTATGGGCTCAAGGTTTTTTGGAATCCCAAGGAAAGGAATTTGCCAGGTTTAGGTTTACCTAGAAAGAGGCAAGCTATTTATTGGGCACAAAATGCAAGTCATTTAGCATATAAAGCGTTTAGTACCAGTTACTTACAATGCACAGCATAAACTGGACTGTAAGGCAGGGTTCAGTTTCCTGGAACAGACGGTCAGCAAAGGCTGCCTGAGAAATCAGTGTCCAGACAAAGGAGGGTTGAGCTAAGCACCGTGTTATACGGTGCTGATGCCATGAAGCTTTGCAATCTAAACAAACTGAAAATTCCTCATCCAACAAGTCCAGCTGTAGCTAAGCAACTTACTGATAAGCAGGGATACAGGAAGGGCTGGCAGATTCTCACAGAAGTATAAGCTAGCTAGGTCTTGGAATGCAGGCCTTGTTATGCTCTATGATAGCAAACACCTGCTCATTAATTGGCGTTGATGCTATGAAGTGTACTTGACCATCTTCTCTCCTGATCCAGGCTTTTCAGCTGAGCCAGACAAGATGGAGACATTGTCCACAAAACAGAAGACACCCACGGCCTACAACAGATCATCAAGTTTCGTATGCTCAGTACAACATCTGGATTGGCCCTGAGTTGTCATCCAGCAGCCAACTCACAAGTATATATAGTGCACCACAGGCAGAACTGGGTCTTCATTTTGTTTGTTGGTTTAGTTGCTTAAAAATCATAACTTGTACAAATTGAAAAGTGTTACTAAACAATTATTGTTTAAAATTAGAAGAGAAAGCAGGTTCTTGGATACAATATGGGGGATTTATGTGAATGGATTCATGGTTTGTATTTTATTGTATTATTAATGGACTTACTGGTTTTGCTGCAGACTGAAAGTTGGTGCATAAATTCTATATATGCATATATGAAAGTTATGCTCATATGCATCTAATTGGTTTCAAGAGTGTTGTTCAGGAAAGAAAAATGAACCTTTTTGCATTCTGTCAATGAGGGCTGACATTTTGTCCTTGCTCTCTGCTCACATAGTAGCAGTAACTAAGTGTAAGGTGGAAGAGAGTAAGGTTGCAATCCTGTGCATGTTTACATGGGAAAAGTTTGCTAAAACCCCCAGCATCCCCTGGCCAGCATGGCTGACAAGGAATTTTGGGAACTGTTGGATTTTTTCCCATCTAAACATGCACACAGTCGTGTCCTAATTTGCTTGGACATTGCTATAACTCTGATGTCCATCAACCCAGTTCTTGTAGGTGGCATTGCCTGAAGTTATTATGCTTTTAGGAGGTGGGGATAGACCACAGAATGAGGATTTGGCATCATTTTATGGTTACAACAATACAATTGTCTCAAACCTGCAGGCTCAGTTATCTGCTTTTTAACTGAGGATGGTGAGTGATGAGTGTTTTGCTCAAAAGTAATGCCTGTCATTCTAGGACAGCCTTCTCAACCTGGTGCCCACTAAATGTTTTGAACCTCAACTACTAGGGTCTTCAGTTTGGAGTCCTGAATTGTACAGGGGGTTGGACCCTTATTGGCCCCTTCCAGCTCTGATATTCTGTGATTTCATTTGACCCTATCAGCATGGCCCATGGACACGAATGCTGGGAATTGTAGCCCAAGCCATCTGCTCTAGGATGAATCCTGAGTGCTCAAATCAAAGAGCACCACAGACCATCACCCAATCATTCTTTCTATTTGACTCAAGTTCAGTGTTAACCCTCCTTCTACTATTTTCAGCAAATTGGCTACACAAACACAAACTCCCGCTCTTATTCTTCCTTGCAACAGCAATTCAGCAGAACAGCTATTCCAGCAATATGGCAGCAATTTCATTCCGGCAAGCATTTGAATGAATCAAGCCTCAGTGAGTGCTAGCCAGGAGATCCTCATTTGGCAAGGTGGGCTGTGCACCTGGAAGATCCCTGCCAGCATCAACATGTCTTTTTCCTCTTGTTCACTGAAACAGTGCAGTGACATTAGTAAGGTGCAGTAAGGTGAAAGGTGAAACAGTGCAGGGACATTCCACTGAACTGGGCACAACAAAGAATTTTAAAAAAATAAGCAGCTTGTTCTGTGAGTGTGCATATAAGCAACATCTTATATCTGCAGTGCTACTGATGCCTTGTTTTACTGTCTCTTTTTAGGAACCACGGTCTTCAAACCCTGTCTTCCTCTCCATGTCACCAATTTTGGTTATAATCACATATACACTTTCCAGAGGGCAAGACTCATTTAACTCAGTGGTGTTTACACAGAAGTAACATGTATAGAACTGCACTACTAAGGGCCTTCCCAATGATAGAAACCCATTTACAGAGTTCCACCCAATGAGATGGCCCAAATTGTTTTCCTTTGGCATTATATACATTTTATTCTATCAGTCTTTTAAATGCATTTGAATATATGTTAACATGTCATTTGTTATATTTCACTTGTATATTTAATCTTGCTTTTACAAGCCAATGTACATGAACTGCTGATACAGTAGTACATGAAGTTCTACTTAAGCCATTCAGCCCTTTAATTAAGGGGTTGGCAGCTTGTAGTCCTCTGGATGTTTTAGCCTACAACTCCCATAATAGCATGGGCTATGAAGAATTTGGCTAATTGGAGTTGTGGGCCAAAATATACGGAGGGCCACAAATTGCCTACCCCTGGCTTAGTTAGTTATAAAGTCATTTTTCCTCTTATCAACAATCTTTATAAACCATGCACAAGGACTTTTGCATTCCCTTACAGCCATGTCACCCAGACACCTGACTTCTGTGGGAGTGCAAAACGAAGTTCTTAACTACAAGATGAGTTGCCTAACTTCAGGCTATCTTGCTATTTAGTGTGTTAGGTGAACATCATTGGTTCTAATGTAGAAATCTGAGATTCTACTGCTCATAGGATTGCAATTTGCTTTCTCCCTCTTGCTCACTCTCCTTCCCCCCATGACAGCGTAGAGCCAGCCCTATCATCAGGCAAAGGGAGGTGGTTGCCACATGCAGTAAAAGTTGGAGGCAGAACAAGGTGTTAGAGGAAAGAGTTGTGTGCACCAAACAGCTTTTCCTGTGCCCTCTAAGTCCTGCTGCCTCGATAAAAGATTCTGTCCCATCACCAGTGTTGAAGGAAGAATCAACCATCGGCCCAGTCGGCCTTTGTACATGCAACAAGAGGGAGTACCATCTTATTCTTTGCTTCAGACAGCAAACTGCCTGGCACTGTGTACACCACAACATGACCGACAGTCTGGCTCATGAATAGCAAGCCGAGCATAAGTTGTGTTGAATGCAGCGTGTTCCTGTAGTTATGCAACACCTCCTTATCAATACAATTGAAAAAATACCCAGTTGCTCTCAATAGTTCTGTGCGGGAAGCCTATTGCCACAATGTTAACCAGGCCTCACTGTTCACCTAAATGTTCAGCTTTCATTTAAATGCCCCAAATCCAGGTTAAAAGACCTTACTCATATTCTACAGGTCTAACCTCCACTCCAACTAAATAGCAAACCTATTAAATAATACTTAGCTTATTCAGGACGTTATGATGTTACACTAGTCATGCTGCAAATATTACAAATATTTACTTTGGCTTTGGAATAATCTCTGGCACTGAAAACATGAAAGACAGCCCTAGCACTGTACCAAAAACAAAAACAAACAAACAAAAAAAAACAGCCACTAGCTATGGCAAGATCCTTGTTCTACTGAGATCCAAGCAGCATTGCTTCCAACAAATCACCTAAACTCTTAAACATCTAAGATGTGCAGTGCTTGGGCTGTCTGGAATTACAGTCCCTGCACGACTCAGAGCCACTTCTTTTGTATTTCTGGCTCAGTTTAGACAACCACTTTACTTTGTAGCAAGGATGCAACGCTTTGCAGAAGCATTCATCTTGCTTTGTCTTTTCCACATTTATTGCATAACACCCTGGGACAGCAATGAATTTAATTGGTAACACTGAGAAGGTGCAAAATATTTTTATTGTTGCATAAAAGTAAGGTAAACAAAAATAAAGTAGCACTTGCTGCTTGCCTAAGTATTCATTCCCTTGAATCAGTATTTGGTAGAAGTGCCTTTGATAGCAATTACTGCTCTGAGTCTTCTTGGGGTGTGCATCTGAACGCTGTAGCATTTCACGTTCTTCCTGGCAAAACTGCTCCAGTTCTGTCAGGTTGAATAGCAGTTTTTAAGTTGTGCTACAGATTCTCCACTGGATTGGGGTCTTGGCTTTGATGGGGCCTTTCTAAGACATTCAGAGTCTTCTTTCTGAACCTCTCTAGTGGTACTGTGGCTTTGTGTTTATATTGAGTACATTGCATTGGTCATCTGCATTAAAATGTTGTTGTTTGTCCCCTGCCGTGTATTCTATAATAATGTATAATAAAGGTTGGGGACCTAATCAAGTGGAAACAGCTCCCCCCATTAGCTGTATGGCAAGTTGGTGATGGGTGAGTGCCCAAGTATCTTGCATGATCCAACTGGCTGACTACTAGCACTGAAGACAGATTTCAGGGCTAAGCCCTGGGAAGGCTAATGACTCATATAAAGTCTGACACTGAAATAACCATAGAAATAGGGGGCTGTTTATAACTGCCAGCATGATTTTTCTGGCAAAGTTCCTTCACAGGAGGAGGAAAAAAGCAACAAGTAAAGCATTATCCATATTTGCTGCAATTTTGTTTTTGGAGAAGTTTAATTTATTACATTTTTACTATTAAGTTAAAGGTACCTAATAATAATAGGTACTTAATAAAGGTACAAAGGAAAAAGGAGGAGAAAGTTGGAAAACATAATACTAATAATTTTAAAATACTAAGATTTGTGAAAGTTTCTTCCTTGGAGTGAGCATAACATTTTTGCATGGAAGTCATATGCTTGAATCCCAAGCTACCTGTTGTGGACATGTACACAACTTTGACCTCTTTTTTCCTCTAGGACTTTCTCTGCCTACCTGTACCCAGTGTTCCTTTCTCTTCTTCATTCTTTGCTCAAGTTAGCAGAACTGAATTGCACCACTGAATTCAAAGGGGCTAATCTTTTCAAAGAATCCGGCTGCAAGAAATTGAGCATAGCTGCATAATTGCTGTTCAGCTAACGATGATGATGATGCTACTTCCAATACTAAATAGTTGTCAACATCCAACTTGTGAGATGTTTAACTTTTTTTCCTTTACATAGCAAACCACAACAGAAACTGATTTAAAACATCTGCTTAGTTTCAAAAAAATATATTGTGTATGAGAAATAGAAATCAACAATTCCCTTTGGTGTATAGAAATAGTTGCGCTGTTCTTTTGATCCCGATGATGGTGATTACTGTTCTAAAGAATTCTATGTACAGCCAATGAAATGACAAGATTTTTGCATCTTTATTTGTTGCTATGAGCATTAAGAATGTTCCACCAAAGCACAGAACCATCCCGACATCTAAGTATAAATTGCCAGCCTCTAACAATCCATGCTGGCCATCAGCAGGTAGCTAATAACCGGTTCCATGTAGCCAGTTGCAAGGTTTCTGGTAGGATGGTGGGGTTTGGGTGTTGTTGTTTTGCTTGTGTAGTTACAGTCTTTTTTAAAAATGATGTTAATTGCCACATGGCCTTCTCTCACAACTGCCAGTCGCCACTATGTCAGTCTTCTCAGAATACAGCATCAACAGTTGCTTAACAGAATTTTTCAAGAATGCACAGCTCCCATTTAAGCACTAATAGAAAGGTCAGATAGTCAGAAATGCTGAGCATGCAGTAGCTTCTTGCATGCCAGCGATCCAGTTGCACAGCCTGCTCCGTGGTCCGTCTCCCCACTGTCTCCTCCTGCCAGGCATCTAGTGCTGCACTTAGTCCCTCAGGGCCAACAGGCATGTCCACAGCCGTCCAGGCTCCATCTTCTCTCCACTTCCCATTTCTGCCTTTCTGGCCCGCGGTTTGCCTTCTGCCAGCCCTGCTCGCCTGTCCTAGTACACTGGCCAAGCCACCCACTTCTTTCCATTTCTTAGTCCTGCTTGTCCTTTGCTTTTGGCCACCTTCTAGGTCAAGTCTATCACCAGCTCAGGGAGAGACTGTAGGATGGCCAAGTGTATTCTCTTACAGAGGACTGTCCTCTAGTTTGAAAGTGTCCTTTATTTGGAGGGCAAGCTGGGAGTGTCAGCCATTCAAAAGGAAAGCTGGATCTTGAAGCTGACCCTCAACAGAAAGCATCAGGACCACAGACTGACCAGGCACTGGTTACTGGATCACAGTCTTACACACCTTGGCAACATGTCCTGTTTTATTTCAATAAATAATGTATAAATTTGCATCTATACCTATGAATTAGCATCTGCAAAATTTATGCAAGTGGGTACAATCTTTTATCGTCCTTTTTCTGTGATGCATTTCCTCTTTTTTGGCAATTCATCAGTGGCCACCCTAGGCTGAAGCTCAATGGCAGAGCACATGCTTTATGTATGTAATGGCCCCGATTCAATCCTTGGCATTTCCCATGTTTCAGATGCAATAACTGCCAGAGGCTGCGTAATATAGCAGACGCCTAAGGAGAGGAAGATGATGACTGTTGGTACAATGGGAGAGGAAGGGTACGAGAGGAAAAGTGTTGCGGCAGGAGGAGGAGGAGCAGAAGAAAGGAGCAGCAGAGGAAAAGGACACAAGACAGTGGCGATGGCATGGCTTAGCTGTTGAGAAGGATGTTCAGGGGAAGCTGTGGCGTGAACAAGGAAGAGACAGCAACTTTGAACCACTCAGGAGTGGTGCACCTCAAAAAAGAGAAGTCCAAGAAACCACAGAACTGACTGCTACGGTCCCATGTGCAGTCATACTACGCTAGAGCCAAGTGCGGTTTGGAGTTCAGAATGTTTGTCTTTGTTGTATATCATTCTGTTCTTGCTTAATACTGCTAGTGACTGAAAACCCCAATAGAAAGTAAATATGGTCAGACATTGCTTTAGCTGTTAAATATCTGCAATTTGCTCCTCCTCAACCTGCTCATGGAAACCCGAGATATTTCCAGACTTGAAGGAAGCAGCTGTGGGAACCTTTTCCTTGACACCACTAATTGGTCTTACCACTTTGCCAGTCACTAATCACCCTTTCCTCCAGGGCTCACAAGTGGTGTGCAGCCCAGCACCAGACATGTTTGGCTCATATGAGTTATTTAGAATGGGGTGAGCAGCAAGGCGGCTTCATAAAACTCCTCTCCATTTTATCATCATAGCACTAACCCTGTGGGGTAGGCTGGACTGAGAGTCCATGACTGGCCCAAGGTCACCCAGTGA
Organism: Varanus komodoensis; assembly: GCF_004798865.1. Taxonomy (NCBI): domain Eukaryota; kingdom Metazoa; phylum Chordata; class Lepidosauria; order Squamata; family Varanidae; genus Varanus; species Varanus komodoensis. Next base: position 3,672,830 of record NW_025335468.1, read on the forward strand.
GCTCTGTGGTTGAGTGCATGAGCACCCGGATCCCCTGAGTCCCAACCACTACATCATACCCTGTTGTTGGACTGCAATTCCCATCATGCTGGTGTTGGGAAAATTTGAATAAATCCTGTCTGAAAAGCATTACTTCTGTGTGCTTTTTGCATTGTGGGATCAAATCCTGTCTTCTTTCTCAAAACCAAACTGTCACTGTTTAAAATGGCATTCATCCCCCCCACCCCGCTCCTTTCTCTCACCTTTAGCTGTGGGCTACAGTAGACAGACCATTTAGTCCAAATATACATTGTAAATAGTCATTGTTGGAGTTCAGTTTACAAGGAAGTATCTTTTGATAGCCCAGAGGCTCCATGTGCCCTGGTCACTCAGAATGTCTAGAGTATAGATAGGAGTCTTGAGTTCATGCATAGTTTCAGTAGCTTGAATATACATGTTTAAGCAGACCTGGAGATGGGTTCAAGCTACTGAACTAAAGTGTCAATACAGGGAATTAGAAGTATTGTAATCTCATTGTTACTGTGTGATTGACTGACATTTCTTTATCTGTTCTGTATGTGATGACCTCAGAATCTTATTGTAATCTCTGCATTCTGTCATCAATTGCTCTGTACCTGTGTACCTATAAATGCCCTGCAATGGTATTGAAGCTTGGCAGCAGAGTTCACCTCTGCCTGCCCAGTAATGCAGTACCGCAGGAACCTTGGGGTAAATACAATAAAGCTTCAGATGGTCTGGACGCTTGGTCTTTCCCACGAACCCGAGTTTTATTCCCTCTTCTCAAATTGAGATTCCGGGATTCTGACACTGGCTAGTGCTGATAGGAACTGCAGTCCAACAACATCTGCAGGACCGTAAGTAATTCAGCCCTCTTATTCACTCTAAATTTTGGCCTGGTTTTGCAATTTAAGTTGGTTTGGTTACACTGGTTTACTACCTTTGGGATAAAACTAATATAGGGGAGTCTGATCCTATTGATTTCCCTGCACTTTTCCATGACTTTTGACATTCCTGACATTGGAGAACTGCTGCCAGTCAGTACAGCAGATAAAACAGATCTGGATGATGAAGGCTCTGCTTCAATATAAGGCAGCGTTCTATATATTTTCTACAAGCCTTCCCAAATATGGCATTTGCACCCTGAAGTTCACTTCACCAGCTGGTTATGCGGGTGGTGACTACAGAGAGCAGTTTTTCCAGTTAGGACATCCTGCTTATGGAACGAATGCCCTGCCCAGGGTTTCTTGCCTAGTGCCAACATAGATCCCATTCCAGCACCAGCCACGTATATTTTTTATTTGCCCAGGCTTTTAACCAGGAATATGAGTTTACTGTATGATGTTTTTATCTGCTTTGCACCATACAGTATTATATGTACTTTTTTAGTCCTGTACTGCTCATTTGTATAGCATTTTAGTATTTTAATACTGTACTAGTGTTATATCATCTTTACTGTACACTGCTCTGATAGTGTAACATTTTGGATGTGTGGACACCCCTGAATGTGTGCAGATACCTGAAGTCTTTTTAAACGTTTTCTGTCTTTTGCAAGAGAACAATGGTACTTATAGAGATGCAAAAATATGCAGCCTTGCCTGAGCAACTCTGGACATGAGCCAGAGAGCCTCTGAGTAGCGGCTCCTTCCTTTTGTTTGGATGGCAAACTATCAAAGACAAACTGTCAAGCCAAAAGCAGGTGATCTGCATTCATAAAAGTGAGTAGTGGGAACTACGTTTCATTGCAGCAAGATCTCCCCTCCCTTTGGACCACTGTTCTAAAAGTGCTCTCATTTTTTTTCACTTGTTTCTAATATTCTAGGTGCTTGTGAACCTGGAAATGTGTGAGATGCCCCCTTTCAAAAGTAGTCAAAACTCCAGTTCCTTTTATAAGTTTGCTTTGCTTTGCTGTGCTGTGCTGTGCTGTGCTGTGCTGTGCTGTGCTGTGCTGTGCTTTGCCAGGGCTTCCCATGGATTTTTCACAGGGGCGTAAGCATTCATACGTCACCATTTTTGTGATCCCTATAAGAAAGAAAGGGTAAAGAGTAAAAAAGCCTCCATGAGCTAAAAACTGCTTGCCATCATAGCATGGAGGACTGAGAACTGAAGTCAGTTCTGTCATTGTGGGATACCTCCAGTAAGACTGAGGGGAAGAGGGGGTAAAGAACTCGTGATGAGTCTGATCTTCAGCTGAGTACACTATGAGCTTTTCACAGAAGAGCCAACCCACAATGGCTTATGGCCAGGGCAGCTATGTTAGGTTCAGTCCTGAGGCAAATCCATTTGGAAAGTCAAGAGCAGGCAGAGGTCAGAAATACAGAGTTATCAGACAAGCAGATAATGATCCAGGAGCAGGGTGGGAGGAAACCAAGATCAAACACGGGGGACTGGTCCAAACCAAGCACACAAGCGAGCAGCAAGTTCTTTGCAGGAGTCAAGCAGTCAACAACACTGTCCAAGCAAGAAGCAAGGTCAGGGATTCTAGGTTGCAGGGTACTGAGAAGCCGTTGCGCCACTGGCTGGACTAGAACTGAAAACTTACGGAACTGGAGCTCCAGTGGTCCCACACAGCTATAAGCCCTCTGCCAAGCCCTATACATAAGGATGGCCTAGATCGCAAAGAGACATTTAGTCTTGAAGCATCTTTTTCTGCAAGGGGGTATCTTTTGCCTGGCCATTGTTGAAGCTGGACATTGAAGTGCTGGCCTTCTTGGGGGTTGGATAGTGGTGGCTCAGCATTCTCCTCTGACTTAGAAATAGAGCTTTCCATTGTTCAAGGGGAAAGCTAAAGCTGTCTGAGGGGATCTGTTGGTGATCTGTATGTGAGGGGGTGTCACATGGAGGTGGGTAGAGACTTGTTTTCTCCTGCAGAGGAGGGTAGGATGTGTTCCAATGGAGCAAAGCTCAGGGAACCAAGGTTCAGTTTAGATGCCAGGAAGTACTTCCTGACAGTTAGGACCCCATGGGTGTGGAATGGGCTTCCACAGGAGGTGGTTGAGGCTCCATTCGTAAGGGTGTTCAAAGATAGGCTGGACATGCACATGGTGAGCATGTTGTGAGTGGAGCTGACTGGAGCCAGGGGTCAGACCCAGGAGACCCCTTCTGACTCGCTCTGTCTCTATGTTTCCTCCCAAGGGCCCAGGACCTCCAGGTCCAGGGTCCCCCAATGTGGCTTTTTCACTGGGGGACTAGCAGAAAAGTATGTAGCAATCCAGGACAGATGCTAATGTGCTTTTTGTGGCAAGCCACCTAGAACTGGGCTATGAAAGCTGCTGGAGAGCAAGAAGAAAAATGACCAACATAAGGAATAGGGCTGCAGCAGGGGGTGGGCAGAAGGAGAGTCCTGTCAGAGTCACTTTTAAAGCTCCCGCTGCTACTAATAACCAGTGGTGTAGCAGAGCCAGGCCTTTCTGAATACAAGGGAGGGTGATCTAATGTGCCTACCTGTTCCCTGAGTTTCACCACAATCCTTACAGTAATGGAAGAGGTGGATTTTCCCAGCAGGTTGTTGCAAGCTCTCCCTGTTATAATGAAAAGCTGGGCTGGTGTGGTCTTGAATGGGTAATGAAGACCCATTCACTTTATAACAAGTACCTCTCTCTCTCTCTCTCTCTCTCCCCCTCTCTCATTCTCCCTCTCCCCACCCCCCCCCTCTCTCTCTCTCTCTCACACACACACACACACACACACACACACGAAATTGATCCACCTGCTGCCTGTATTTTTGGACTCTCCTTGGAGTTGTGGCTTTGGGGACCAGCATGGGGAGCCCCTGCATTGCAGAATATACTGTGCCACACAGAACAACAGGAAAAAATGCAGTGGACAGACTTCTTCCTAGGGCTCAAACTACCCTGGACAGAAGTTCCTAACCATCAGCTGCAGTGCCCAGGTACCACTATTTATTTGTGAGCTCTGTGACTTACATTAAGAAAAAATATCATTATTCTTGACAGGCTGATGTTTCTCAAAAGATCAGAAGAGAAAAGAATAACCCCATTTTAAGTATCCCTGAGTATTTTGTGCAGGTGGTGTTCAAACTGAACATTGTTTATCAGCCTTTAGTTCACCTCCTCCTTTCCATCCTGCCTTCCTCCGAGTTCTAAACCTTTGGCGGGGCACAGACACAAGGCTCCCTTGTTACCAGGCCTTTTTGATGTACTCTCTCCAAGACTGTATAGCATAATGGAAAGCAGCTGAGGCAGGCAGGCAGGACTCAAACAAAGCTGTACACATTCCTGGTGAGAGTGGCTCCTTACCACCAAAACCCCTGGACTTATATTTACTACAAAACACTAAAATCACCAGTCACTTTCCTTCGTCAACACTGTAATTTTCCTTCCAGACAGGGCAGTCAAATTTAAGATTGGATGTAGTACTATTCTTAACTGCATGCTGTCTTTCTTGTTGACCCACAGATCGGTGTGGCTGAGGCACCAGCACCGCAGGAGTCCTAGCATAAGTAGCTTGCAAAGCACAGAGGTGGCAATGTTTCTTCCCTTACCAAAAGACAATCAATCAAACAATCAGAGGTGTTTGTGCAGCGAGGGAGGGCTGGCAAAAGCAAAACAATGGGTTAATGGGTTACATAATAATGGGTTATCTAAAAATGCCTCCTCCTTCCAGTCCTGTATGGTGGCTCACCAGGGGCTCTACAAAAGGTCTGGTTTTGGTGCTTAGCTGGGTGTGTGAAGGGCACCTGGCCCATGGTTTGAATTTCAACTGGCTTGTAGCTTCTTACTGGAACCTCCAGAAAACTAAGCCCCGGCTAACTCAGAGGGCTGGTTGTCATCTTAATTGCTGTGGAAACAGTACCCTTCCATTGCTTTTGCCTCCAGCCATTTGGTGGGTGGCCCTACAGAACACATGAGTCAAGTCCACCAGCTGACCACCAGTTAGCAATTATAAGGAAATCCACATCAAATCTGCAAAAGATCTAGCAATAATTTCTGGCCTGATTCATTTTCCATGACTCTATCCTATAATATCCCGAGGTGTGCTTTTGTTTTTGTTTTTTTAAATATGGTCTACTGTAGAAATTCCAAATACCTCAGCCTCTTTCAAGCCCTTTTCATACCTTGTAGAAAAGCACTTTCTCTCTTCATGTTGTAAGATATCCAGAAAAAGGAAGAGAGGAAATAAACTGGGTCTGCTCCATTACAACTATGAAAGTTATTTAACATATTAACTCTGATCATTCTTTTATTCTTAGACACACAAATAAAGGTAATTACTGAAATGGAATTTACATGCATTATAATATATTGGGGTTAAGGAACTGTGGAATAGCAACTACCAGTAAGGTGCTAGTAAAAGAAATTGGCCTGCAAAAAAGAGCATGGTCTAGAGCAGAAATTCACATTGCCTTGGAGTGAGAGTTGAGTATGGACTGTCATTGGATTGTGGCTTGTTAAATGCAAACCCTGCACT
>NW_025335468.1:3678356-3685165 GCF_004798865.1 Varanus komodoensis
AGTGCAGGGTTTGAACAATATGACAGTTATCATTCAACAAGAAAACGTACTCTGGGTTGTCATTAGATGGGAACATTTGTCTAAAGAGCACAAGTGCTGCAGCCTTCTTGCTAAGTAAAGGAGAATGACAATGCCTAGTAATGCTGTGACAGGCCAAATTCACTCTTTCTCTCACACCTTTGGTTTTTCTACAGCAGAGCCAATCCTACCATCAGGCAGAGTGAGGCCGCTCCACAAGCAGCACCCCCTTAGCTATTCCTCCTGCCACTTGCAGAGTACCAAAAGAAGAAAAAAATGCATCCCTAAACAAAAAGGAAACTGAGTTACCTAACATTTGATGTGATTTATTACATTTGTATGCTGCCCCATAGCCCATAGGGCTCTCTGGGCAGCGTACAGCAAGACAAGATACAAAATACAATAATATAATCAAAAATTTACAACAAAAATACAAAAATAATACAATACTATACGCATAGCAAATACAGATTCAAATATTAACAGCAAAGCAATACAAAATCAATGTTACTTAATCCAATAATATTCTTAATATTAAATAATGAAATACATCTAACCCACTCCCCACAAACTCTCATACACACCAGCACAGATGGGCTAAGAAAACACAGTCAACACAACCCTGCCTCAACATTTCCCCTACACCACAACGCAGCAGAAAAAGGCCTGGACTTCAGGGCCCCATCCAAAGGGCAGTCCTGGTGTGGCGAGGCTCCCAGCTGGCTCCTCCGGAGCTGCCTCTCCCCTTCCTGGCCTTCTTGGCAGCACCTGCGCACTTCCCACGAACACGATGCCAACCGAGGAAGACGTGGGGCATGTGCAGGGAGAGCACAGCTAGCCCCCAGGCTGGTCTGAGACGAGTGGGATATGGCGACAGAAGCGGACAGACCAATGGTCAGTGTGTATGCCAATGGTCTTGCATATTCAAACATATATCTATATGGGGGGGGGGGGCAGGAATGTGCCGCAAAGCGGGTGCAAGAGGCAGTGGCTTGCTCGCCTGGAAATCGTTTTCTCCAAGTGAGCAAACTGCTCATTTTCTCTGAGCAAGCAAACCACATGTGGGGCAAGGTGGGCTGCGGCAGGTGTGCGCGTGGGTGTGGGCACCTGCACGGCGGGCCCAAATGGGCATGGCGGGCTGGATCAATGGGCATTGCGGGCTGGATCTGGCCCCCGGGCCACAGTTTGAGGACCCATGTAACAGACATTCAAACTGAGAATTTCCCTCTGCGGCCCCTCCCCTGCGTCCAAGAGAGCTATTCTCTCTCGGAGGGCAGGGCTTTGCATACCACACTGCCCGCCTTCTGTAAAGAGGAACACCGCACCATGGGGCAAATTGCACTTGACATGCAAACCTGGAGGTACTTCATCATGAAAAGTAGACCTAGGGTTATGCAGTTTGGAGCGGATCTCATTTCTTTCCTTGCCAGTTCCCACCCCAAGACTCCATGCAGGATGCTAAATACACCTTAAAGAGCCTGGAATGCTTCAGCCAGTCTTTTGACTGGGGCTGTTGCAGGGAGCATATGAGCCCCCTGTTGCAATAGCTTTACTAGCTACCAGTCTCTTTCTGGGCATAATTGAGTTTATGACCATAAAGACCTACATGGCTCAGGACCAGGCTACCTGAAAGGCCACCTTCTCCCATATAAGGCTGCTTGGATTTTATGATCTTCAAGAGAAGCCCTTCTTCTGAGGCTGCCACCTTTGGTGGCCACACAGGAGAAGGCTTTCTTCATGGCTGCTCCCAGGCTGCGCAATTCCCTGTGAAGGGATGCTAGGCTGGCCTCCTCTCTGCAGTCCTTGGCATGGAAGCTGATCTGCTGGGCTGGGTGCTGTTTTTATTGCTGTGCTTTGCTTTTGATTGTGATTTGAATGCATTTGTTTCATTAGTATTTCAATCAAGCCATATTTTTAAAATGCTTTCATTCCTATGATTGTAAGCCATTCTCTTGCTAGAAAGGCGGGATATAAAGCCAGCCAATCAGTAATGGAGTACTGTGTGAGGCGGCCTGTAGTCCAGTTAAGCATCCAGCAACTGAGCCGCTTCTGTGAAATCCCATCTTGCACCTCACAGTTTGAGACTGGCCGTGGCCTCTCTTCTAGGGATCGTCTTGGCATTCCAATTCACAATCCCAAACCTCTCAATAAGAAACGAGCAGACCAGCCCATCTGCAACAATGAACATATTTATCATCCCAATCCCCATAAATGTTTTATAGTAACTTAAGGTTCTTGCCAGAGCTTTGTCATCTTCTCAAACTTTCCTGCATTAATTAAAGCAATCAGATCCTTCCATCAGAAGTTGATATTAGATGTGCTGATTGTATCATGGGTGCTCCATGTGAAGATCCAGTCAAGATAACATCTGTACGGAATCCCTGAAGAAGTACTAAAGTTCATATTAATGTGGGGCTTTGATGCTCTGTGATACACCTTTACTAAATAGTTTTTAGTACATCAAGACTACCGAAGATTCTCAATGACTTGGACACATGATGGTAACAGTGCATTATTATGCTGCATTTATTATTTCAGTTAAGCAGCAGCTGCTGCAGAGGGTACTTTGTGTTCCCATAGCTTTCATATTTCTATAGTAACAAGGCAGCTCCACAAAATACACTTAGGAGCCATACTGTAGGCATATGGGAGGTATGTCGACATGATGATAAATGGACCTCTCTCATCTGTGAGCTTGATCTGATGACCACTGTAGTCAATTAGCATTTCTCATTAACTTTTCTGAGTCATAATTTTAGTGACTTGCAATTATTAGAATTTTCTGTACTGCCAAGAGGCTCCCACTGTAATAGGCTAGGCTTGCATAGCCCAGGGGATACACCAGATGTTTAGCGCCATCCTCCAGCTTTTGGTTGTGCCTGGTCTCTTCAGCGACTTGTTAAAGGAGTAGAAAGAGTGAGAGAAAGGAGTCAGTTGCATGCATCTTGCATGCTGCAAAATGGTGATTATCCATTGTATTCAGTCTTGAGAAGAGAAGAGTGAGGGGGGACATGATTTCCCTCTATACCTCAAAGGCTGTCACAAAGAGGAAGGTCAAGATTTCTTCTTGCTGGTGCCAGAGTGTAGGACATGGAATAATCAATTCAAGTTGCAACAACCCAGGTTCAGGCTGGACATCAGGAAAAGCTTCCTCACCCTCAGAGCAATACAGCGGTGGAACCAGCCGCCTAGAGAGGTGGTGGGCTCTCCCACACTGGAGACTTTCAAAAAGAAACTGGACGGCCCTCTGAGTGGGAAGGTGTAACATAGTGTTCTGCAACAGCAGGGGGTTGGACTTGATGGCCTTCATGGCCCCTTCCAACTCTACTATTCTATGATTCTGAGAACCCCTACCTGTAGTAAGGTAGACTGGGAACTGGTAGTAGACAGGTCAATGATGGCACCGAGTGACTGGAGATAGACCAGTGCTGTAGTAGTGATGCCACACCAAATACACACGGAGATGTTTGTCCCCAGCCTGCCACTGCAACTTCATCAGCTCCCTCCTTGTGCAGGGGGCCTGTGGACCTGCTGATCCAGTCCCTGACTGCTGAGCTTCAGTAGTGTTTCCAAGGATGCTGCAGGTACATCTACCTCTTTTATACCCCTTGTGCATTTTCTGTGTGATGTTCCCAGGTCTCCCCACAAGGCCTTGACCCCAAGAAGTCACTAGGTAAATCTCCCAGCCTACCCACAGAACCTAGACTTTCCCTAACTACCCAAACTACCTTAAGTACACAGCCACCACAACCTATGGAGCCATGGAATGTTTCCTAACAAAGGCTTATCATGCCTTCACCCAGCTTTGTCCACAGAATCTCCACAACTCCATCTTCTAAATGACTTTCTGAGCCGATCCTCCCCACCTATCACCCTCTTTAACTTGACCCAGTGCTCTCAGCCGTCCTTCCAATCATTCTTCTCTTCTGCTCTGGTTGTGCGTTTCCCCCTTCCCTTCCCCTCTCAGTCAGAACACACAAGATATGGTAGCCACTGGTGTCATGATGCCTTTATCTTCCACCTCCTGTGAATCTCCCATTGCCAACAATCAAAACTTAGGAGGACGAGAGGCTTCTAGATACCAGCTGCAAGTTCTCCATTCTGTATTTAAATGCTGACTACTGTTTATATCCCACACACTCCGGTTGCTTGTGGTGACTCTGGGAAGGATGTGGTTCACCAAAAGTCATATTCTGACTTTGCCCTCAAATGCTCAATTAATTTCTCTTCAACTTAAATACAAGGATCCATTTTCTACCTTCAACTCAACATCTATTTTTAGTAAGTGCCATTTTAATTCTACTTAGTTATCCACACTCTCTTCTAAAGAAAATATCTGAGAGAAAATATTTAAAAATCAAGAGACTGGGGGCTGATAAATAAAGGGGATCAAGGAAACTATAAATAAATGTTAGAAAGGAAGGAAGGTCTTTCCTTTTTCCTGTCTGTATGTCATTATAGTTATTGCAGCACATACTAACTTGAAAATGAATGGCTGTGTACACAGAAGCAATGTCAGCTCAACCAACACTTCCTAGCGAGGGATAGTCACAACTGGAACACAGCCTGAAATGAAAGGCCAGGTTTGGAGAAACAAAAATGAAAGTAATGGGCACAATCAATGGAGAAACTCACCTGTGTAACATCTGCCCCACCCCGCCTCCCAATGAATTTGATTTTTGCAATTATAACTTTAATGTGTGCACTGGGATGCATGAATGTTTGTCTGAAGGGAGCTCATGGTGAGATGTTTATCTTTTATTTGAATGCTTGGTAAGTAAAAGGTTGCAAACTTCCCAAGCTTACACATTCTCTTTTCCCTTGGGCACAGGTAATGGGGAGGACAAAGCACATCAAATAATGAAGTCAGAGCTTCACAGCCATGCAGGGACTAGAACGTGGCTCTCCCAGTGTCCCCAGAACTCTCTCATTTAGCAAATACCTGTTTCAAGTTCTGTATTTTGTGAGAACTTGAATGTGGAGATTGGAGGGCAGGGAAGAACTGCTTGGATGGGGCAGTTCCTTTTGTGTCGTCTGTTTCCCCTCTTGGACATATTCCCACTAATTATGGGTTTAATTCTGCTTTTGCTTTCACGCACCTGGGTGGTTAAGGGCACTCTCCCCAGCAAATGCCCCCCCAGCCCCTCATTAGCATTATTGAGGGAAATGTAGGGCTGCTGACCCTGTCTTCCTCTGTGACTCCCTTGCATCATTTCCTTCTGTCCTTAGAAACCATGGGAAATGTTAAGTGCCTGATAGGCAGGTGATTTGATCCTAAATCTTGAAATTCAAAGTGTACTGTGGTTTATTTTGGGTTGAATAGAGTGGCAAGGGAAATGTTTACCAGTAGAAAGCTGATGTATAGGGAATAGTGGAGTGGGCTGAAATGGCAATGATTTCTAAGTAATTTATTGAGAAAGGCAAGAGATGAAAACAAGCTGAGCTAATTAAGCCAGCATGTGCTACTCAAATGTAATTGGATCAGCAAGTGTAAAAGACTGGATTAAAATGAAGAATTTTTAAAGTGATGAAATGGGAGCAATGAAAACTCCAGATATGTGGGGGAAAATCCCTTGATACCCTAATTACATGAACTGCGATGCAAAGTCCACGGTTTAGCTGACTGCCTTTGCCCTTTTGATAGTAACATAAGACCAGTGGGCTGAATATGTACACAGGAAAGCAATGCATTTATTCACCTGATCCCATTTGTACCTCACACTGACTCCTGTGGAACTTACAGGTACCCCTGTAACCACGATTCTCTATAGCAATCCTGTGTGCTTGGTTGAGCTTAGAAATTACTGGCAGAAGGGCCAGAGGTCCATAGGAGAGCACGGCCCAACATGCAGAAGGTCCAGGTTGCAGTCTGCTGTCTCTTGCTGAAATTATCTGGAATGAGAAATACTCACTCCAGATGATGGTGATAGTTGGAAGAGGCAATAGTGGCTGGATGAGCTGAAGGTCTGACTCAGCCATGGCCACCTGGTGAGCTTCTCCGGTCGGACCACCCAACGCACTAGCCACTAAACCAGGGGAGTGCCTTCCAGATGTTGCTGGACTGCAAGTGCATGGTCTCTGACCACGGGCTGTGCTGGCTGCAGCCAGGGGGAAGGGCTGTCAGATAATAACTTCAGGGCACACAGTAGCTGCTAGAAGGGAAGGACAGGCAACACTCGCTGTGCATCAGATTTATACGAAGGGATTGTGTTTATTCCCATTGTAAGGCAGGGTTCTCCACCCATAAGGGTTTCCAACAGTACCCACAAAGCTGCCTACTCCCAGCCCTCTTCCAATAAAAATGGAAAATAAAAATATTGGGAAAAGTTGGAAAGTCTTCTTTCACTTCCTTTCCAGCTTTCAGCCTTGCTCCTTCTCTTCCCTCAACCTCTTTACCAAGCTATTTCCCCCTCCATTCCTGCTTCTGACCTCATCATTTCTCTGCACCATATCCCTTTAGCTCACTTTTGGCTGGCCAGGCCCTCATAGCAGACTGTATCTGACTAGCCATATCCTCTGTGGTTTTCTGATGGTTTCCCATATTTCCAGATGTGTCCATGGATCCAAAAGGCTAGGGATGCCTGCTGTAAGGCAACCTGTTTGTTTTGCATCCCTCCCCTTTCCCACCACCACATGAACCAGTGATCTGGCCACTGGATTTTAATTCTTTCCCCAAGGGCAAAGATACTGTACCCTGTGATTCTGCTTACATCCATTTCAGCTGCTTACCTGTCATCCTATAAGCCAGCCTTCTCCAACCTTGTGCCTTCCAAACTTGTTTGGACTGCAAC
>NW_025335468.1:3685265-3710004 GCF_004798865.1 Varanus komodoensis
CATAGCAAACACTCTTTTCCAACAACCCAAGAGACGACTCTACACATGGACATCACCAGACGGTCAACACAGAAATCAGATTGACTATGTGCTCTGCAGCCAAAGATGGAGAAGCGCTATACAGTCAGTAAAAACTAGACCGGGAGCTGACTGTGGCTCAGATCATGAGCTTCTTGTTGCAAAATTTAGGTTTAAATCGAAGAAAGTAGGAAAAAGCACTAGGCCACTCAGGTATGATCTGAATCATATCCCTGATGAATATCCAGTAGAGGTGACAAATAGATTTAAGGAATTAGATCTGATAGACAGAGTGCCTGAAGAACTATGGACGGAGGTTCGCAACATTGTACAAGAAGCAGCAACTAAAACCATCCCAAAGAAAAAGAAATGCAAGAAAGCAAAACGGCTGTCTGAGGAAGCTTTACAAATAGCTGAGGGAAGAAGGGAATCGAAAGGCAAGGGGGAAAGAGAAAGATACACCAAACTGAATGCAGAATTCCAGAGAATAGCTAGAAGAGATAAGAATTCCTTCTTAAATGAACAGTGCAAAGAAATAGAAGAACACAATAGAATAGGGAGAACCAGAGATCTCTTCAAGAAAATTGGAGATATTAAGGGAATGTTTCATGCAAAGACGAGCATGAAAAAGGACCAAAATGGCAGGACTTTTCTAACAAAGGCAGAAAAGATAAAGAAGAGGTAGCAAGATTCTGTGTGTGAAGAGCTATACAAGAAGGAGCTTAATGTCCCTGATAACCATGATGGGGTGGTCACTGACCTCGAGCCAGACATCCTGGAATGTGAAGTCAAATGGACCTTAGGAAGCCTGAGCAGCAACAAAGCTAGTGGAGGTGACAGTATTCCAGCTGAGCTATTCAAAATGTTAAAAGACGATGCAGTAAAAGTGCTATACTCAATATGCCAGCAAATTTGGAAAACGCAGCAGTGGCCAAAGGATTGGAAAAGGTCAGTTTACATTCTGGTCCCAAAGAAGGGCAATGCCAAAGAATGTTCAAACTGCCGCACCATTGCACTCATTTCACATGCCAGCAAAGTTATGCTCAAAATCCTACAAGCTAGGCTCCAGCAGTATGTGGACCAAGAACTACCAAAAGTACAGGCAGGATTTCGAAGAGGGAGAGGAACTAGAGATCAAATTGCCAACATACGCTGGATCATGGAGAAAGCTAGGGAGTTCCAGAAAAACATCTACTTCTGCTTCATTGACTGTGCTAAAGTCTTTGATTGTGTGGCCCACAACAAATTGTGGCAAGTTCTTAAAGAGATGAGAGTACAAGACCATCTTATTTGTCTCTTGAGAAACATATATGCGGGTCAAGAAGCAACAGTGAGAACTGGGCACAGAACCACTGATTGGTTCAAAATTGAGAAAGGAGTTCGGCAAGGCTGTATACTGTCGCCCTGCCTATTTAACTTATATGCAGAGCACATCATGAGAAAGGTGGGGCTAGATGAATCACCAGTTGGAATTAAGATTGCCAAAAGAAATATCAACAACCTCAGATATGCAGATGATGCCACTCTAATGGCAGAAAGTGAAGAGCAGCTAAAGAGCCTCTTGATGCGGGTGAAGGAGAAGAGCGCAAAAGTTGGCTTGAAACTCATCATTAAGAAAACTAAGATCATGGCATCTGGTCCTCTCACTTCCTGGCAAATAGATGGGGAAGAAATGGAGGTAGTGACAGATTTTATTTTCCTGGGCTCCAGGAGCACCGCAGAGGGGGACTGCATCCAAGAAATTAAAAGACGCTTGCTCCTGGGGAGGAAAGCTATGGCAAATCTAGATAGCATACTAAAAAGCAGAGACATCACCCTGCCAACCAAAGTGCGTATAGTCAAGGCTATGGTTTTCCCAGTTGCAATGTATGGCTGTGCAAGTTGGACCATAAGGAAGGCTGAGTGCCGAAGAATTTAGGCTTTTGAATTGTGGTGCTGGAGGAGACTCCTGCAAGTCCCTTGGACTGCAAGGTGATCATACCGGTCAGTCCTAGAGGAGATCAACCCTGACTGCTCTTTAGAAGGCCAGATCCTGAAGATGAAACTCAAAACTTTGGCCATCTAATGAGAAGGAAGGACTCACTGGAGAAGATCCTGATGCTGAGAATGGTGGCAAAAGAAGAAGGGGACGGCAGAGAATGAGGTGGCTAGGGGAGTCACTGAAGTGGTCAGCGTGAGCTTAAGTGGACTCCGGGGGATGGTGGAGGACAGGAAGGCCTGGAGGAATATTTTCCATGGGGTCACGATGGGTCGGACATGACTTTGCGACTAACAACAACAATTGTGATTCTGTTTGGAGTCAGACACCTTTCCAGATGAACACCATCCAGACTTCTGAACAGAGTTCATGTTCTAAACAAAACTGGAATGCTCTCCATTGTGAGGTTATTGTGGAAAAATACAGCACTTTATAGAACTAAAATTATTTCTATAAGCCCTCCATTATGTCTGGCACACATTAGCCATACTAAGAGCTTTTTCTAGGCATGTCTGAGATCAAAACACACATTAATGTCACCAGGAGGTTAGTATTGCAGATAGTATATGCATACTGATATATTGTTTATATCATATTGTTATATGTATATATCAATATACATTTTATACCACCCATGCTTTTCCATGGGGCTGCTCCGAAATAGAAACATGAGTGGAAGGATGATTGGCAGCAGAAGCATGTGTGGTGTCAGAATGAGAGAAGTGGGAAGAATTTGTTCAGAAATCCAGTTAGAAGGTGGCATTAGGGAGATGAGAAGGGGGAGAAAAGGACTTATACAAAGGCTGGGGATTTAGAGAGGATGGCTATTAAAGACAGAAGTTGGTTTGATTAGAATAGGACATGAGGTAGAACCATTATTTTTTCTCACATGGTTACTTTTTCTAGTTATTATTTTCCATAAGTTAATATATTGAAGCTGCAATCCTGTGGTTCCTGGAAGGGCACCCAGAGGCCACTGGATAGATCAAATTTCCTGTTCTGAGGGTGGAGGTATCGATCCAGTCTTGAATTTTCCCCTCCCAGCCCCAAGAAACCTCTGAGGCCCTTGCCACTCCGATATCGCTGAGGTTGGTAGAGCCTGGAGTTTGGTGGAGGCAAAATGAGAGCAACATGCATCATGGGTAGATCTGAAGAGGCTTTTGCACCCCAAGTTTCAAATGGAAGAGAAGGAAATCCTCAAAAAATGACAGAGGAAGAACAGAAATGCTGTTCCTTCCTTCCTCGTTGGTGCCATTCCACCAGAACTGGTTGGATAAGGTAGGATTGCTTTGCTGTTCATTCAAATTCTCAAATGTCTTCTGGTCTGGGCTATTCTAGGATAATATGTCTCAGCCCACTTGCTGGCCTGAACTTACACAGCTAGGAATACAAAAGGAGAGTCCCTATACTCTCCATGGTCTGTTGGGTGGATGCAGAATTTTATTTTATGGTCAGCTTAGCGGAGGTCTGGACTCTTAAGTCCAATCAGGAGACTTCTCCAGTGACCTCCAGAGGCCTATACTTGACCCATCAAATGTCACGATTACAGCTGCTTTTTCATGGGAGGCAGGAGCAATTCCAAAATGCCAGGGAGTTAAGATAATTTGAAAGTGTGTGACAGATTGCTATCATGAGGCTCCATCATGTGTGCTGCTTAGGTAATGTGTGTGCGCACGTGTGTGCAGGCACATGAAGGTTTCCTAACAAATCTGACTTGACTGTCCTGTTTGATACAGTCTTCCTTTGTCTTGCAAACTGTTCCATGTGTGGCCGAAATAGACAGAGGCCATATGCATGATTAAGAGCTGTGATAGTCTGAAGGAGGGTTACCTATTCTGTCTGACAGGTGTTTTTGCTATCTATTTAAATGTTTCTGCCTCTTAGCAAGAGGCTGGGAATGAAGCATTTGCAGAAGCTAACAGCCTCAATCATGGTTGCTGCTGTTGGATGTTTAATTAGGAATTTAATATCTGCAACTTAATTACCTTGTGTTCTTTATTACTGCCTGAAGCCATCCTCTCCCTCAGGCTGCAATCTTGTCAGATTTCAGAAGCAGAGCAGTGACCGGCTGAGCCCCTAAAGGCATTGTAAGAAAAACCTTAATGCTTGGAGAGGGGATTCAGTAGGTGGCAGGCTTCCCAGATATGATTATTTATATAATGCTATGAAGTGGCCTCGCACAGTGCTAGGATCTGCTTGGCTGTAGCAGGAGCCAATTTTAGACGAATGAGATGGAAAGCTGAGATCTCAGCCACTTGTGGCACTTCTCTCAGGAGTTGGGGAGTAGAAGTCTGCAGTCTGGGCCAAATTCCATTGTAACCAATTCCAGTTCTTTTTGCCTAGTTAAAATTCTGTTCAGATTCCAGCTGGATTCTATTAGCAGCCTGTGCTTCCCAGCGCTATTGTGCAACATAATGCCAAGGTCTGTTTACACGACAGAACTTGGCACTCCCTGCACTGGCTCAAGCACCGGGAATCAAGTATAAAGTACTCTGTGTCAGTAACATGCTAAGATGGTGCTAACCTTTCCCAGACTTTCCCTCTGCCAATATTATTAACATTATTATTCTTGTGCATGGAGCTAATTAGGCTTCATCTCATGTTACTTTACCTAATCTTCAGAAATGTGCAGAAATGAATGTATCAACACAGAAACTGCCTCATTGGGCCCTTGTATGTGTATTTCCTAAAACGTATAAGTGGCCTTTTGGCCACCAAAGTAACATATATGTGTAAAAGTAGTGTAGCAAAAATACAAATACTCAGACATAAAATAAAAAATGGAGTACTGTGTAAACAGAACAAATCACTCAAGAGAAAACAGCCACAGAGACAGGTAAGCGTTAGCAAAGCAGGGGGAATCTTGATGTACAGACAACATTTCTAGCTGGCAAGCTTTTAAAGCCCATGGAAACAAGTTGTTTTCATACTGGTTTTAACAGAGAAGGGATCAGATCAGTCCTGCCACTGTGAAGGCCCTGTCTCACTGGGTTCTGCCACTGAGAAGGCCTTGTCTCACTGATCCATCTGGTATAATCTGTTCTGACTAGCAATCTGTCTTTAAAGCTAAACATTTATTTATTTATTGAATTGATTTCTATACTGCCCAGCAGCAGAAGCTTTCTGGGCAGTTCACAAAATAAATTCAGCTACCACCATTGTTGTTGTTGTTGTTGTTGTTAGTTGCGAAGTTGTGTCCAACCCATCGTGACCCCATGGACAACATTCCTCCAGGCCTTCCTGTCCTCCACCATCCCCCAGAGTCCACTTAAGCTCACACCAACTGCTTCAGTGACTCCATCTAGCCACCTCATTCTCTGCCATCCTTTTCTTCTTTTGCCATCTATTGTTCCCAGCATTAGGCTCTTCTCCAGGGAGTCCTTCCTTCTCATTAGGTGGCCAAAGTATTTGAGTTTCATCTTCAGGATCTGGCCTTCTAAAGAGCAGTCAGGGTTGATCTCCCCTAGGACTGACCGGTATGATTGCCTTGCTGTCCAAGGGACTCACAGGAGTCTCTGCCAGCACCACAATTCAAAGGCCTTGGGATAAGGTAAAGCCAGTTCTGCAAAGTGATGTTTAGGGAATAGCCTTTGACCAGCTGCCAGCAACTCTATACTGCTTGCTTGAAAACAGGTCCCACTGAAATCAACAGGACCTTTAAGTAAGTGTGCTCGGCGCTTAGGTCAAACATGGTGAATTAGGAGACCATCTGGAGCAGCAGGGAAGCGAGAGATTAAATGCACTTCCTCCGCTTCTGCTTGCAGGATCTGCTGCAGCAGTATCTCAGCCCTGTCTTCAAACAAGAGACCTGAGTAGGTACCAGCAAGAACCAAGCCATGGTGTTTCCCAGGCACAGGCAGGTCCAGTCCTGCTTAGCTTCAGAGCTAGAACAACCAGTGGTTGATTCCAGACTATTTGCTGAGGCTGGCTTCAAATCTGTGCTGTTATTCTCTATAGTGTTATTATGGAAATAGCTGTGGGCAAGATGAGCCCATCTCAGCCAAGAGAGGGGAGGAAGATTCTCACCCATCCTGCTTTGCTCAAGCTAGCCCTGCTTCACGGCAAGGCCCGAGGGCCACATGGAAGCCGCCTCTGGTTGACTAGGCAGCCTCAGGGGCACTCCCCAGGCATCTCTTGGGTCAGAAAGAAGCTACTGGGAAGCAAACCCTAAATATGCCTCTTCACCGCCGTATGCGCTCCTCCAGGCATGTTGACTAAGCCAGCTGGCTCGATTTGGGCTGGCAGGAAGTCCCAGCAAGGAGGTAGCAGCAATATGGGGCAGATCTAAGTAGACTGGAAGGAGGCTGGGGCAGCATTGCAAGCCCGGAGGAGGCGGGAAGAAGAAACAAAGTGGGGCCGACACTTCAGGGGAAGAGGTGGAAAAACAGTCAGGTTCTGCCCTGTAATGTGCCTTTCCTATTGGCTGCAGGTATGTTTGAAGGAGGGAGATGCAGAGAACCAAAGCCTACTGGTGATGCCAAAGACAATTGCCTAGCCTAACTCATTCTCGTCTCCGGATAAGAGCCGGCCTCATGGTGCCATGTCATAAATGGGATACAGGCAAATTTGCATGTGCAGTTACAGTACAGGAATGACTACAATGGCATATAGTAAGTGCATGCACAATCCTATGCATGTTTGGACAGAAAGAAGACCCCAAATTCCAAGTGTGCCCCAACTTGGCACCCCTCCTTTACTATGTGGATGCCCATACACACATGCTGTCCTCAAAGCAATGCTCCAAATCTTTTATTCGTTCTGTGAAAAGGCTGGTTAAAATGTGTTCCTCCACTGCTTAGCATCACAACCACGGGCAGGGCTAGTGGCAGGCCCTGGAGCCCTGGATCTTTCAGCTGAGATCCCAGATGGGATCCCTCGCTTGTCCATGAAGACTTGCTCAGACCAGTGGCCAGGGGCCCTGATGATCTTTCCTGCATTTGATCCCCCTACTTGACTTTTTGCCCACAGGTGCATCATCTCTTGCTCCCCTCTCCACACTTGAATCTTTCTGCCTGGTCATGGTGCCTGTCCTAATTTTTCCCCTAAAATCAAATGCCCCTGACACATCCATACATCCCTTTTCATGGGGAGGGATATCCTTAGGAGACAGGGTCCATTGCAAATGTACAGATGTTGTCTTCCTCCTCTTCTTTTCCTTGGACCTGAACCCAGATCCTTTTGGTACCTAGCACCTACCCTGACTGGAACATGAGAAAAATATGTATTCGAAGAATGGATAAGCAAGGTCACAGATCGCACTCATAAAGTGGAGCACCAATCGCTCTTTCATATGGTGTATTTCTTTATTGTGCTTTTATCCCTCTAATGGGCCTAGTTCAGCCTTCCATTTTATGAGGTGCTTAGGCTAAGATAACCTTTCCCAACTAGATGCCTTGGAAAGTGTTGGACTGCACTTACCGAGAATGCTGGAAGTTGCGGACCAACACATCTACAGGGCACCTCCTTGGGGAAAACTGGCCAAAGAGTTTCATGGCTGAGTTGGGCTTTGAACAAAACGGATTGAAATGTTCATTCACCTACTTCTTCCCTCCAAAAAGGAATCACTCAAAGCAGCATACAAAATATCAATAATCCATGATTAAAACTCAAATTACCAGACTATCAAGAAGGAGTATCAAGAAGAAAAAACAGAATGAACAAAACCTAATAATCAATAATTCAGTGAAGTAACAACAGAAACAGAAACTTGCAGAGAATGTCTGGGTCAAAGGTCAGGACAGCCCACCCCATATTGGTTTGATTAACTCTTGGGGCATGTGCTATTATGAATACGCAAGCCCTTGCGAGGACTGCTACCATCCTCCAAACTGGGACAGTGGGGGTTAATTGAGAGTTACACAACCCTAGCAGAACCCTAAAAGCAAGTGTGTTATGTGAGTATTGCTTAACCCTCAAATTAACCTGCCCACCACATGAGTTCAGACAACAAGAAAAACCACAGCAGCAACTGGCCATGGCTTGCATAGGCATAATGGCAGCCCGCGGGCACCGCAGCCCCTCGCAGTTAATTAACACACAGTGGGGTGTCATGCCACAGAAACCAGCCCAACGTCTTCTATTGCTGGTGGAAATAGAGAGGAAGTTAACCTAGCCACTGGGGGCAGGGAGTTCCACTGCACACCGCTGCAGATAAATTGCTCCTATGCACTGTCACCCGTCGTGCCTCCGAAGGCAATGGCACACACAGGAGGGGTGCAGCAACTGAACTTAAATGACAGGCTGGTACACATGGGGGGAGACAGTTTTTCTCAGAACTTGGCCTGAGTCCATTTGGGGCTTTAAAAGTAATAAACAGCACCCTGAACCCAGCCGAAAGCCATTGCAGTTGATATAATCGAGGAGTCACATGAGCCTCACACTTTGGCAGCTGTGCGAGTAGTCTCAGGGGTTGCCATGTTGTCCAAACCTATCCTGATTCCTGCTTGAGGGCAACAAGCCACCCTGACAACCCATGAGTTGCACCTGGCGTTGTTGCAGTGTCATCTCAATCTGGATAACCAAGAAGCTTGGCAAGGGTGGCAGAAACCCTTTGCCATGCCTACTAAGCAAGCCCAGGCACCTGCCAGTGCCAGCCACCCCACAACTAGGCCACCTTTGGAGATAGTTGGCACTGGATCGCTGCCCTCCCCACCACACTCACAAGCTGTTTGTGGTTCACTGTGGCTTTTTCACGGATTCACCCTTTCCCCCCTGAAGATCGCAAAAGCTGGCTTGACAGCCAGCTTTTTGCAATCGTCATTTGCAAGCCACTGACAGCTGCTCAAAGTGCCCAAGTGGCACTTTGGAGGGCTCTTGGTGGCTGTCAGACTTTTTTTTAACAGCAACAGCAATGTGCACTCTGTGTGTGCAAATGACTTCGTTGTTTCTTTTCTTAGCAGCACTTGTGCGACTGCAGAGGTTCACTCTTGTATGAGTGCAGAAATGTGAGGCCATGACTGGGCGGATACCTGCTCTGTGGTACAGCAGGTACCCCAGTGGGACATTTCCTCCCAAATGCTCCAAATAAGGATTTTCTTCCCCTTTCCTTTCTGTAGAGAGCACTCAAAAGAGAAGCTGTCAAGACAAGCAAAAGTGTGAAGAGTCTTTGCCTTCTGGGCTGGAGTGGTGTGATGGATTCTTCACTTTGGGGCAAGATCTTCCTTTTCTTTTCCCCTAACAGTCATCAGAGTGATGCAAATTTTGCACCGTTTCCTGAGTGTACCCCAACCTCTTTGCTGGGGAAACTATGCCTGTACAATGTTCCAGCCAACAGCCAGCCTTGCACTGTCAAAACCCTCTTTTAAAGGGGACCCAGTGGGAATTTTCCCTCCAAGCAGCATGGACTTGGGGTAGACAGATTGGTCTTAATGCAGTCTCTGATGATTTCACATATGGCTGATAAGCTCATCCCTTTCTGCTTCCAATATTCTCTTTCAAAATGTATGGGGTGATCTGAGGGCTGCCTTTTAGGCTTTTGTTCTTTCTTTTACACTTGCAAACAGCTTGGCCCTACTACAAAGCCCAGAGGCTTCATGATAAACACATGTGTGAAAATGTTCCTATGAAGAGTGGAGCATCATGATGTTCTGTTGTAGCTCAGGTCTCTGTTGTAGCTCAGGTCTATACCAATGCTAGTGCCAGAAGAATATGCTCCCATGCCAGAACAGGCTGTCAGGCCATGGCTAATGTTGGACAGGCTTGAGTTTAGGAAGTAGGACCTTGTATCCTGGGCTAGCCTGTGTGAGTTAAGAAGGAATGCTGGAATTTGTGCAGGAAAAAAATCTGACATTTCCTCCTGAAGACACCTAGAAAATACTTCATCAATGGCACCTAGCAAACACAGACAATAAACTCACCTCTTACCCAGAGAAATAATAGTTAAGATAATCAAGAAGCAATCAAGCATCCTTCCAACAATTTAAGATAAGGCTACATTCCCAGAGACATGTGTCGAGAGAGTTGTTGTTGTTAGTCACGAAGTCGTGTCCGACCCATCGCGACCCCATGGACAACATTCCTCCAGGCCTTCCTGTCCTCCACCACCCCCGGAGTCTGCTTAAGCTCAGTGACTCCATCTAGCCACCTCATTCTCTGCTGTCCCCTTCTTCTTTTGCCATCTGTTGTTCCCAGCATTAGGCTCTTCTCCAGGGAGTCCTTCCTTCTCATTAGGTGGCCAAAGTATTTAAGTTTCATCTTCAGTATCTGGCCTTCTAAAGAGCAGCCAGGGTTGATCTCCTCTAGGACTGACCAGTTTGATCGCCTTCCGGTCCAAGGGACTCACAGGAATCTCCTCCAGCACCACAATTCAAAGACTTCAATTCTTAGATGCTCAGCCTTCCTTATGGTCCAGCTTTCACAGCCATACATTGCAACTGGGAAAACCATAGCCTTGACTATACGCACTTTTGTTGGCAGGGTGATGTCTCTGCTTTTTAGTCTGCTGTCTAGATTTGCCATAGCTTTCCTCCCCAGGAGCAAGTGTCTTTTAATTTCTTAGCTGCAGTCCCCATCTGCAGTGATCTTGGAGCCCAGGAAAATAAAATCTGTCACTACCTCCATTTCTTCCCTATCTATTTGCCAGTAAGTGAGAGGACCAGATACTATGATCTTAGTTTTCTTAATGTTGAGTAGAGAGAGTAATATAGTCTAAATAGCGGACACCAAGTAGTGCAGACACATTCTGAACATAGTGGGAAGAGGGAGGCAAGCTCTGAACACAGGCCTGTACCTGCAACCTTCAGTTTGTGGATGCCTTGCTCCCTTCCTGCCCACACATAAGATTGCTGTCCAGAGTCTACTCTGCAGGACAGGTAATTCCACCCCACCCCCATTAACCTCTCTCTCAGTTAGGCAGGAAGTTCTTTATCTCCTTAGAAATATAAGGTAAGATTGGGATGCAACAGGACTATTTGCTGTCAACACAACATCAGGTTAAAAGCTTGTGCCTGC
Source organism: Varanus komodoensis (assembly GCF_004798865.1). NCBI lineage: Eukaryota > Metazoa > Chordata > Lepidosauria > Squamata > Varanidae > Varanus > Varanus komodoensis. The sequence goes on from NW_025335468.1 coordinate 3,696,211, forward strand.
TCTATACTTTCTGCAGAATAAACTTACCTTTCTAAGTGTTTGTGTAAAGGTAAAACCAATGTTCTCTCTGGCTGCCCATGCTACACCCCTGCTGAAGATCCCAAACCTTTTGAGACAGTCTTGGATGGCAAACGCCTCCTTTTGAGCTGGATTGCTCCCCAAGATTACCTGGCATAACACCATCCCTTCCACAGGAACTGTGCTGGAGAAAAAAATGGCTGTCACCACTTATATATGGGAACAGCCATTTTCCCCATACAATGCCATGAAATGTCTGCCCTGAAAGGGGGCATTAAAGAATGTGAAACAAACAGACTGACGATCAGGAGAGATGGTATGTTGGATGGACTGCCTTCACAGGAGCATCTTCCGTGTGCAGCAGGAGCTGGAGTGAGGCAACCCCCTGTGAAGGAAGCTCTCAGTGCACCTTGCAGAAGTCGGCAGGCGTGTAGATTTCAGAACAGACCAAATTCCAAATAGGACATTTATCTGGGAGATTTGGATGAGGTGAGTTTGTTCTACTATGTTCCCCTGCTCTGAATTCCTCAGGAATGTGGGGGAGGTATTTTATTCTGACCATGCAGGGGAGGGTTAATGGGGGAGGAAGTGCATTTGGAGGTGCACAGAAGAGTTCCACTTTCTTGCATGTTTTAAAAAGCTTCCTTTCTTCCTTCCTTTCAGAGATGGGAATCATAGGACCACCCATCAATCCATTGGGATGCAAATGCACAAAATAGTCCTATTTCCTCAGCTGCAACTGGGTATCTAACTGGTGCTGGTAAGACTTTGTCTGGGTTCAGGCAACACAACAAGCCATGATGGATTTTTACCACTGCTGGTATGTTGTGTTGTCCAAAGCCAGCTGTGGTATTTCACCATGATAAGTTTGGTCTTTAGAAAACAAGATAAGAATCAACCATGTTTCTATTGTTTCTCTGTACCGCCATGGTTTGCTGTGTTGTCCAAATCTACAATCATGGTTTCCACAGTCCTGGCATGCTCCTACCACAGAGTTCGCTAGACAGAGTGACCGCACTAAGAGATTCTCCAGCCATCCAAACTTGACTTTCCTGCTCTGCTTAGTGGCAGATGTGCAGACCAATGAGAAAGAAGCAGGTGACATAGGCAGGGAGCAATGCAGCTTAGGACTGACTTTCAGGCATGGTAGCGGATGAAATAAGTGCCAACAGCAGAGGGACTGAGTGTGGGGAATGAAAATCACAATGCTGTACTTGATTGTGACCCTTGTTTCCATGAAAAAATCAAGCCCATTTTCTCTCCTTAAGGAGCAATCCTATAGGGCTACCTTTCCCAACCTGAAGGCCTCCAGATGTGTTGAATTACAACTTCCATCACCCCTGACCATTAGAAACATTAACAAGGGCTGATGGGAGTTGTAGGCCAGAATATCTGGAGAGCACCAAGTTAGGGAAAACTGCCCTCAGGAATGATTCATGTGCATAGTAAGACATTTTATTAAAGTTGTTCAATCTTATATCTTGCTGCAGACTTGCACCTTGTGTCCCCATCATGTAGTTGATTTATCTTTCGTCTGTTTTGCTTCAGCAAGGGTTTTAATTTTTATTCTTGTGTCAGTGTCTTTCACTGGAGCTTAGCACAATATCACTTCAGTGGCTTAACTTAACACCACAGTTAAAATAATTGCAGCTGTTGGCAGCAGCCCTGAGCTTGGAGGGGTTATGACTGGTAACCATTTGGCTAGTAGCTAAAATACTCAGCACATCAGACAAGTAAAACTGCTACAGTCGTGCATAAAGTTGCCCTGCCAGCCACAAAGCAAAGGCGTGTTTTCTGGCAGTCGGCTTGTTATTCTTCCAAACCACTCCAAGAGATCTGTTCAGTCTTCTCCTCAATCTTGGCTGCAGCAGAGTAAGAAAATGCCCCTGGGCAGTTTTATTTTGCACTGTCAGTTTTGAAAAGAAACTGACACCTTGTGGAGGAGCTGAAAGAGCTGTTGCCTACACAGGGTATAAGTCTCATGCTATTTAGCTGGGTGGGGTTAATGAAAAGAAAAGCAGAAAAGAAGCATTTGTAATGCAAGTGAGTCTTCTGGTCAGTTTGGATTCCACATGTCTCTTAGAAACCATCTACCTAAGGCAAGGATGCAGGGGGCGAGCCTGGATGCGAAACACAGTCCCCCCCACCCCAGGATCCCTGGGCTTCTGCAGCAGGACCGCCCCTTCCCCCCATCCCCACCAGCAGTCATTTGGTGAGTTCCCCACTTCTTTGCAGTGTTTCCCCATTCTAAAAGGTTGAATTCCCTTGCCTACTATTAACATAGAGCTCTGACAGTAGCTGCTTAATGCAAAAACATGCTAGTCTTTCTGAATATTTGCCCCACCCCTTTTGCCTTCAGTCCCAGCCCACAAGAGCATTTCTGAAATGGCATTCAGCCTTCAGACTGGAAGAGTATCAACATCCCTGTCCTAAAGGAAGTCTTGCTTGGAGCATCATCTAAGCTAGTGCCTTGAGCTGGCAGAGCAGCGGCTTAGTTGCATCTCTTTGCATGAAAGCCGTTAAGAGGCATTGCTAAGGCCCTGATTTTCTGAGCATATATTACCATACCCAAACCTTTCAAGAATGTGATTGTAAGCCAATGGAGGCTTGGGTATGAGATGGTATTGAAATGTAATAGGTAAGTAACTGAGGATGCAATCTTATGGTCTCCCCGGGTTGTCGGGGGTGGGGTTGCAGAGGGTTCGTCAGGGTCTCAACTCGGAGCTCCTACAGTTTCGGAGTTGGGGCTCCAAAGGCTGAGCCCCTGCCCTGTCTTGCAGCCAACATGGAAAGAATGGTGCTGGCTGCATCTCTGAGGGTACAAATGAGCCTAAGAGAGGAGAAAGACGGATATACTGGGGCAGAAAGGGGAGGGGGCTGGGACACGAAAGAGAGTCGGTGGCATTCCTTGACCAATTCCTCTTGGTGTCCAAGCCTCCCTCCCTCCTGCTCCCAAGGCTTTATCTAGTTAGAAATGGCTCTCTAAATGCAAGTGAGGGTCCAAGGCCCAGCAGTGCTGCTGCCATGCCCCATTTGGAGCATAGGAGGCATGCAAGGCCTTGAGTTTGGGGGCTTAAGTGCATCAAGAGTGGAGGCAATGGGATTGCTCCCTACATAGTTATCTTTCTTCTCCCAATCCTCTGCCTATGTAACATGCAGATATGTCTTTCAGGGGAAGGGGGCAGTTTGCTATGCACCAAGATATTTTCCCTCCAGCTTTGTATTTTCCAAGTGGAAGCTCTTGTTTATGGAGCATTTCAGATGTGACCCTATCCTATGGTTTAGCTATAGAAGCATGAACCTCAGAATTACACTCTGTTTCCTTTACATGTAGATAATTATTGCATTCTTAGTTTAGCAGCAAACCAGTGTTCTGTTTCAGTTAAAGCTGGCAAACAATGGTTTGTCCAAACCATAGCATGCCTACAAAACAGGATCACTTTGATCCTGGTTTGCACATAAACCCTAACTGTTGGATTTTCATAGAATTACAACTTATAGGTTGTTGCTAAACCGGGGACAGTAATATTTAATTGCAAGGGAAGGAAAATGAGAAAAGTGTGAGACTGAGACTCAGACTGAAAATACCTAATCACATCTTAAAGGTGCCTCTGAATGCTAATGCGATGCTCCTATCAAGAGCAAACAAGCCCTCCTCTCCTGTTCCACCTCTATTTTTGCAATTCACTAGGGTGACTTCATTTCTTTGGCCATTCCTTGGTGAGAGATGGGAAAGAATGAAAATGTTCATTCTTAATAGGTCACTCCAACCAAGCCATGCAGTGACAGTAAGCACTGTTGGAATAGAGAGGAAGGCAGAGTTTCCCTCTGTCCCTCCTTCCTTTTCGGCAAAGGTTAATGGGTATTCCATAGCCCCGTTATTGCACCAGGCATGACTCAGCCCCAGGAGCCATGCAACTTCCTCCACCTGGTTTCCTGCCATCAGGCTTCCTGGCTCACCGTCGAGCACCACTTCCTTCCTCTGGGCTCTGGCCAGAGCCCCTTCAGGCAGAGTCGCTGGGATCGCCGGCAACACACCCAGTACGCAGAGTCCAGACAAAGAAAGCACGGAGCTGTGCATGGTTTAAGACGGGTTGCCCAGTGCAAGCAGAATGGGGAGAAGAGGCATCATCGCTAAGGGCAGAAGATACCAGAAAAAGAATCATTAGCGAGCCTAATGAAGAGCAAGCACTGTGGCGAGTGCCGAGGGCGTGAGTAGCAGATGCCTTTCATCTCTCAGGGGAGGAACATAGACTTTCCCTAAGGAGCTGTGCTTGTTCAGCATGGGAGGGCTTTGAGACAGGAGCGGGAATGTGTCATTCCTATTCCTTAGATGGAACACAACTTGGACATTTTGACTCACATGAAGGTTCCTCGTGACAGGAGATGCAGAAGTAGCTTTTCATCCTGAAACATGCTTAAAAGCATGTTCGCCCAGAACTGCCCACTCAAGTGACATGCATGGGAGATGGCTTCTCCTGGCTAAAGCAGGTGTGGGAAGCTCCTTCTGCTTAAGAGCCAGCTTCTGTTTTGAAGAAGCTCTCAGGGATTGCACTGCAATTATAGGCAGGGTGCAAGGCAAGAAGAATCAGGCCCCAAATACCAGCACAGTGCAGTGTAAAGGTCTTTCCACCAGTAACTCTGCCTCAGGACATGGATTTCAGCACTTCAGAATGGTGGAAAAACTGCACAAAGCCCCAGAAGCCACTATATGATGGGCAGCTGGGGAGAAGGGGGTCAGGTTGGAGGAGGGGGTGTGGCCAGTCGAGGAAACTCGAAAGGGCCTGAGTGGGGCCCCAGGCAGGCAGGATTTATCCTAGAGACTTGAGTTCCACCTTGTGATGTAAATAGTCTGCATTTTTCTTTGCGCTAGGCTTGAAACTTTCCTAACTAAGCTAAGGGAATGCTCAGATTTAAAAAAACTAACCTATGTTAAACGTTATGATCTGAACTGCAAAGTGGGAAAATATGCTTTTTAAAAAATACAGGGCAGTATATAAATGTATCAGTGAAATAAATAGAAGAGTTGATAAAGCTCTTATTCCATTTGTGACTAGATGCATCAAGGCTGCTCTATTTAATCCCCTGTCATCAACCCTTCCTACAACATGTTAGGGAGTGAATTGTCTGAAAGCCACAAGAGGCAAAGGACAAGAGGGCACCTCCGTCCACTCCATGCACCAGACTATAGTTGGATCCCGCTCAACATGAGTGGCAGGACAGCATCCGCCCTCAGCACCTGCTGTCTGAGAAAGCTGCCTCTCTGGCTGCCCAACATGCTGCACCTAGGAGGTCTCACACACAGAGCTAGATGACGAACGATACACTTCAAATCATACAAAGACTGGAAAGGTGGCGACAGGAACTGCATGAGCATAGTACATACATAAAGCACAGAGACTAAGGAGCACCAGGTGCAAGGCACTGCTGTACCTTCCTTAGAAATGGATGGAGAGCTCAGTGTGCAGTGTGGAAACCAGTGGGGATTCACTGGTGCAGGTTGGTTATGTGTCTTCTTTTAGAGAGGACAGTCTTCTGTTGGAAGGGCTGTAGGGACCAAGTCCAGTTTAAAGGCAAAGAATGTCCGAAGGGAAGGCACAGGGCTGGACACTTTGGTCAGCAGACTGAAAGCCACACAGGTTAGGTTGGGATCGCCATATGTTCAGACCTTAGACCCCATCAGCCTCTGCCAGCATTACCAATAATCAGAAGGGGTGGGAATTGTAGTCCACAACTTCTGGAGGGTAGAAGAAAGCTGGCTTAATGCCAGGAATGCATCAGGTTGGAGATGGCTGTGCTAAGCCATAATTTACTTTATTCATGGTTTACTGATCAAACCATAATCTGGGAAGAGCAGATCAAAAGAGCCATGCTGAATTTGCCGGAAGGCCTATCTATTCCACTCTTCTGTTCCCACAGAGGCCAACCAGATATCTAGTAGAAGAACTCAAGCAGGCCATGAGGGCAACCGCTATACTGGGGCAGACTGCCTTTGATCTAGGCAGTATGATCAATAGTGATTGCTTCCTCCTCCTCCTCCATGAATTTATCCATTCCATTTTATAACTATCCAAAGTGATGGCCATCGCTTCTTCTTGCAGTAGTGAATTCCATAGTTTAACTATGCACTGTGTGAAGAATTACTTCTTTTCCTCTATACTAAAGCTCCTACCATTCAATTCATCGAATGAACCAAAATCCAGTATCATGAGACAGGAAGAAAACTGATCCTTGTCCTCCATGCACAATTTGATACACCTTGCTCAAGTCCTCCCTCCCTTTCTGAGCTGAAAACTGTCAAATATTGACATATTTCTTCATGCAGGAACTGCTCCAGCCCAAGGTCTCTCAGCAATGGATCCTACTATCAGGTAGGAGTGGAAGGGCCAGAACAAGCTGCTTTCCACTCAGACAGGCAATCCAAGTGTACAGCTGTGCCATCGTTAATGGAATCAAAAGCTCTACGGCCTGAAGCCCAGGGAGGAGACATTATAGAGGCTGGCAGAGTAGCATGCAGGATTCTGTGGATGATTTGGAGTGCGAGATGGTAGGTGTGGCTGATTGCGGAGTGGTGTCCAGTAGCCTCCTGCCTGTGTACAGTTCAAGCATCAAGCATGGAGGAAGACCCCTCCTGATGATTTTCATACCATGTCCTTCCAGATAATCCATCCTATTACAGAAAGGGCATCACCAGGACCAGCTCCATTAAAAGGAAACTGGGTTGGCAGCAAAAGCGATTGAAGGCAGAAGTCGCAGCACTTAGAAACAACACAATGAAAAAGGCAAGTGTATATATAAAGGGGGACACAGCAAAATCCACACTCAACAAAGTGTCCCTATGATTAATAAGCCACCTTATTGAGAAGCGACCCATATAACCAAGAATGAGCGACACCCAGAACAAAGCAAATAAATTCAAATTCCAGAAATTCAAACCCTAATATTCTTAAGGAGAAAAACCTGTAGTGGGGAACTGGTGTCAACATAAATCCTCATGAAGGAATTATGAGGAATATTTATGACAGGCTTGGACATCTGGAGTCCTGTGTTTACACAGCTCCACGTGATGCTAGTTTGTATCCTGGGGGGCACTGGAGATCATGCGCTATTAAGGATGCAGCACAGTGGCATCCTGGTCAGTTTTGCTTCTGGCTTCTTGTGCCTGAGCAGTCCCCCTGTGGCATTAAAGGACTGCACACTGAGAGCATCCTTTAAGTTTCCAGTGTTCTTACAACAAGGAATGAGGCCCTGAGAAGCACTTCCTGGTGCTCAGGGAATCAGGGCAAGCCCACTTTTTATGACATTGTAGCCTGTGACCAGTTTCCACCAGGAAACTGCAGCAATTTCACTAATTTAGGAGTAAACATTCCTATAATGGCTTCTTTCCCCCAGAAATAGTAAGTGTTTTATCTATCAGGAACATGAGTCTCTGGGGAACAAAATGTGCAGACTCAATCTGTTCAACAGGCCTCCTACCTCCCTGGTCTGTGGGTGGGTGGCAGGCTAGTCCTGGCCAAAGGTCATGTGGAAATAGCTTGTTGCTTTTTTGTGTGTGTGCAGATGTCAGTAAATAGCATATGGCTGGTTGGCAATGTGAACTTCATTCCAAGCGGTTCTGGGGGGAAAAGAATAGGTGACCAGTCCATTTCTGGTTTAGCATTGGAACATATCCTGACTTTGGGTAACATTCCCTTCCTCATTCTGAGAGGGTTTAGTTCGGGTTGTTTTGGTGGGAGAAAATAATAATTCAGAATGGTGAGAATTTGCTTACTGCTATTTCAATAAATTAGGCAAATGAAATACATTGCGCATGAGATATCTTGCATCAGTTATTTTGCGCAAGTCACACAAAGAACTTCAGTTATATGTATGCATTTTTATGCATGTATGAAGAAGTGATTGGTTGACTTCTGAATAAATGATGGTGTAAAGTTTGCACAAACATAACTGAGTGCAGCAGTGCTTTCCTCCTATTCAGGGCTAGGAAGGGAAAAAGAAATTCCACAGGGTCAGGCAAGTAGCACCTCTGAACCGATTCAGGAATCATCCGTACTGTTGGAGTGTTGCTGGATCCTTGCCCAACAGAAGTAGGCAGCCTTAGAACATCATACAGGAAGACAATACACAACACATCCTCTTCCACCCCTGAGAATTCCAGCAATGGCTTCATTCCGACTCTTTTGCCAATGACAGTGATCTCCTCTCCAGCATCCTTCCCCTGCACCTCTCTGTGCCTTGTTTGGTCTTCCTTGCACTGTGCCAGGTTTCCCAGACCTTAAAGGGATAAGGAATCTGCATTTACTAGCCTGAAATCATGCGTGCCCTTCCATTTTTAGTACAGGTTAGACAGAGAAAGGAAATTTTCTCTACATGAGGAGTTTAACCCACTGCTCTACTGAGACATCTTCTGTTTTCATTGTGGGAAGAAAAAGGCTGCCTTTGCACAGTGTTCCTCTCCCCGCAGGGTTGTATTTCTCTCCCTTTCAATATTTTCTATTAACCAACCAGGCAACCTGGGCATACCTGCTCTGCCTGCAGTCCAGGTGCACAGTGTTGTTGGGCAGCTTCGAGGCTGCTGCTCTGTTCCGCCTTCTGATGGTCCTTTTTCTGTAACCCAGACATGGGTTGGGCAGCCCTTGAAACAGAGGACGCGTTCCACATAGAGGACAGTTCTCAATTCCCTCAGACTAGGGACACCTTCAAACAGAGGGCTCTCCTCTGTTTGGCCACCCCATGAGATATTATTAAATCTATTCCCATCTGGTGTCCTCCTTCGTAATAGGCAAGACAGAGGATCAAGATGGCAAAACATGTGATATTTTAGAGTGTGTGCTCCCTTCACTCCTCAGGACAGTGATGCATTGCCATGGCCTCAGGGGCATTGAGCACTGAGGGTACAGTTCTCTACATACTTAGATGGAGAAAAGTCTGACAACTCCCAACATTCCCCAACCAGCCATGCTAAAGGTACAGACCAGTTTATGCCCCAAAGTCAGTCTCTCCACTCCCCGCACCCTCTGTGTGTGTGTGTGTGTGTGTGTGTGTGTAACCTGCTCTCAGATTCACTCTAGACACCCTCTGCCTCCACTGACATTAGCAGCACTGAACAGATATCTGCTCACTGAGTACATTCCCCTGCCAGTGCAAAATGCTCCCTTCCACTCTGGTGCTTTGTTTGCTTTAAAGGCCCATGGGACTCAGTCCCTCTGCCCTGGCAGTCAGCTGCTTGAGGTTCTGCAGAAGCCTCATGGGGCCCAGCCCGCTTTCAGCGATAAACATCTGCAGCAACCTTTCCTCCTTCCAGTCCCACACAAGTTGTAAAAGGAGTTGTGGTTAATGTCTCCTGAGAGGCATGCTGTGTCTCATGGGATAGAAGCTCTCATGTGGTTGCCACCCTCCCCCTTCCTCTCAGCTCATCCACGCATCCTTTTGAATTGATTTGACTGCACAAAGTGCCTTGCACTATGCAAGGAACAGAGCTGCCTGCATTTGGGATAAACATGCAACAAATATCAACCAGTCCTGTTACGATTACTGCTAAAGTTGCTCCTACTTTCCTGTTCCACCCCTCTAATTTAAGCTCTCTGGGCAGTTCACAAAAAAGATGTAAGACCAGACACTGCAAAAACACAATATAAAAACCTTAAAATGTTTAACACAAAATTAAAGTAAGAGTAAGCCAGGGCGGCTTATTTTATTCTAATGTATATATTTTAATTGTTATTGTCTTAATTTATTGTGTATTTTATTCTATGCTGTGAGCCGCCCCGAGGCTTCGGCAAGGGGCGGCATAGAAATGTTTTAATAAATAAAAAAAATCCAGGAGCAATACTAAGATTTTTTTAAAAACCCACCATGAAAACCTATTTTTAGAAAACCTGAAAGATGAAGAAGCCTGCAAGAATTAAAAGGCAGCTTCCACAGAAAGGCTTCACCTGGTACCAAGACGACCACAATGTAGGCACCAGGCAAATTTTTCTATGGAGGACATTCCACAGCTGGAGATCACCACGGAAAAGGCCCTTTCCTTGGCAGGCATCTGCATCGCTGCATGTGGCAGGGGTCCCCAGCAGATACCCACTGGCAGCTTTTTACTGGGAGGGGTAGTAATGGCAAACAATTCTGTCTGCATCTAATGAAGAGACACGCTTTGCCTTCCCTACCTTCACCTTTCTCCTGGCCATGCTGGGCTCAGCGCATTCCAGTTCTGGCATCAGTGGGAAGGGAACAGCAGGCACCCAGGCTCATCTGCCTTTCCCCAGACGTTCTTGCTATCAGCCTAGGGGGAAAGACTGGAACAATTTTGGCAAACATATCCAAACACTGTTCACAGCCACAATAACGTAAATCTTTTATTAATGCCATTTCTAAGCAAAGATGGGAATATAATATACTTCTGGAAACCAGCCAGAGAAATGTCCTGGGAAATACAGAATGTAACTAACTCTGGTCAATTGACTGTCATTGGTTCTGTGCTTGAAGCTCTGAGTTCAGACCTTGTCTCCTCTTTGAACACACAGTGCATTTGAATCCATAATATGTATTCTGTCCAGTAATGAGCAGCCCCTTGTCCCCAACCTGTGGATTGTTGTATAGGTTTCTTGTAAGCCTGAAGCATTCTTTATGTCGGGGTGCAGAACTTTCTTTAGCCCAAGGGCTGAGGTCCATCTTGGGGTCTGGATTTCAAGCTAAAGGGGCAAGGCTAAAATACAAGGCAAAAACAAACCCCCCTTATTTTAGCTTAAAAGTCTTGCTACTGTACCTCAACTATATGAAGGCACTTCAACCTTTTAGGCACAAAACCCACATAATATCAGTAGCTGGAGAAAGAGGCTGGAATAGATGTATGAGAGGGTCCAGTTTGGAGCCCAAGCTCAAGGTTTTCCACCTGTGCCATGTTAAAATAAGACATAAATATTGGGCTGTATCCCTTTGTTACTCTATTGGTGGAATTCCCCTCACTCTGCAACTTCTAGCATCATCTCCTCCACTGTTCCCCCAAACCAGACTGATGTTCAAGGGACACTGGCACTGCAGAGGAAAGAGGAACTGGGAAGGATCAGAGGGGCACACCTCTCATGGAGCAGGGGAGTGCCTGCTTCGGGTGGCAGAAGGGGAGGGGCGGCAAGCTGTGGCACTTCCCCCTGACTCTGCCAGCAAGAGCTGCTGCTGCTTCCTTCCCAAGCCTGACAGTTGCTAAATCAGCTCTCAGCAGAGGAGACTGGGGAGTACTTTCTTCAGCAACACACTGCCGGCTGCACCCACCCCAGAAGCACAATGCTAAGTCTACAAGAGCTAGTCCATGCTTTAGGCTCTCTGGTGTGAATGCGGCTATCTCGATTCACCTTTGCAACTTCATAAAACTGCTGCTGAGTTCACCCTCTCTGTTACCATTCTTAATGTGGGCACAGCAACTGGATTCTGCCTAAGAATTCTGCCTCTCCCACTTTACCAACATCAACGTCTTTCACAATTCTATGGCTCAAAGTTGGCGGAGTTGTGGAGTTATTTGTGGCTTTTTAAACCTCTGTCTTCCTCAATAGATGACCACATTTCTGATTGCGTCAGGAAGAACTGCACCGCTATGAAAAATGCAAGAAGCACTGTGCGATTTCACAAAGGGAAGCAAACTTCAGTCAAGGAGAAGGGACCAAGAGCTTATCTGAGGGTTGCTGCCCTCTCACCAAACAAGCCACATCACCCTGGTTTGGACAAGACTGCACGCCATGCCAGCAAATAATTAGGGAAAGTTAATTGGCATGCACAGCAAGGTTAACAAGCCTTCATGGCTTGTTACCCACACCGTGATTGTGCACATCCTGTGTGCATATACATGTGCATGTGTGGTGAGACTGGCTGCCAGATGAAAACAGTGTTAGCTCTGCACATTTTCCCACCTGCCTAAGTTTTACTGGAACCTTTCCATCCACTTTGCAGTCATGCTATTGCACCATATCAAAATTCTGAGGCCTTTTCAGTATCACGTCTGCAGTTCCACCAAGAATGCAATCCTGCGGCTGCTGGGTGCAGTCCAGATGGCCATTGGCTAGGTGGAAGTGCCAGAGGTGGGACAGAGACTGTGGAGTGCCCCCCTCCACCCTCACAGCCAGAGCAGATCTATGCAGGTGCAGGGAGGGAAATGGAGCTGAAAGGCTCTGCTGGGATGCAGGGAATCCTGGGGGTGCTTCAGCCCCTCCTCCTTGCTAGCCGGGGAAAAAGTCACAGGCAGCCAAAACCACCCATCAATGTCTTTAGCAGGGGAGGAGAAACAGAGGCAGTCCTTGCCTCTGCACCCCTCCCACACTTAAGCAGATGCCTGTAAAGTGTTTGGAAAGTCACTGGCAGCCACACTGGGTGACGTCCTTAGCTGATGAAGTGCACTGACCCCTAGGAAGCTCCAAATGCAGAAGAGGCACTTGATCAAAGAGAAGATGGAGGCTGCAGGGTTCTTCTCTGTGCTGAACCCTGGCATGTCGCAATTCGGTGCTCAAGCAGCTTTCACATAATCTTGGTGGCCACCACATCTCAGGAATGAATGAGTGCACTGAGCTACGCAGGCAGACTAATTATTCTAGTTAATTATGCTATTATTCATCAATAATGGATGTCTATAATGGGGTTCTTGGAGCTGTTCTGGTTAAGTACTTGAGTATCAGGGGTAATATAAAACATGGAAAATAATTTTGCAATCTTCCATTATTTTGTGTATTCAAAGACAGAGGAGTTGGAATCAAAGCCATACATCTATTTGTCAATCACAAACATATAATGTATATTGTAAATAAATCTGGTGGAGCAGTGGTTTAAACCTCTGTGCTGCTGGGCTGGTTGATCGAAAGGTTGCCTGTTCGACTCTGCACAACTGAGTGAGTTCCCGTTGCTCTGTCCCAGCTCCTGCCAACCTTGCAGTTCAAAAGCATGCAAATTCAAGTAGATGAAAAGGTACCACTTCGGCTTCAGTGTTTAGTCATGCCGGCCACATGACGACGGAGACTGTCTGCGGACAAACGCTGGCTCCCTCGGCTAGGAAACGGAGATGAGCACCGCCCCCTAGAGTCAGGCATGGCTGGATGTAACCTCAAGGGGAAACCTTTACCTTTACTACCTCTTCATGGATCACTGCCTTGTCGTGGCGAAGGGGCTTGCGTAGCTCAATGAAGCTATGAGCTATGCTGTGCAGGGCCACCCAAGACGGACAGGTCATAGCAGAGAGCTCTGACAAAACATGATCCACTGGAGAAGGAAATGGCAACCCACTCCAGTATCCTTGCCATGAAAACCCCATGGACAGTACCAAAAGGCAAAAAGATATGACGCCAGAAGATGAGTCCCTCAGGTTGGAAGGTGTCCAGTGTGCTACTGGGGAAGAGCAGAGGGCTAGTACTAGTAGCGCCAGAGAGAATGAAGTGACTGGGTCAAAGCCAAAAGGACACTCAGTTGCTGATGTATCTGGTGGTGAAAGGAAGGTCAGATGCTGTAAAGAACAATATTTCATAGGAACCTGGAATGTAAGATCCATGAATCAAGGCAAGCTGGATGTGGTCAAACAAGAGATGACAAGACTGAACATCGACATCTTAGGAATCAGTGAACTAAAATGGACAGGAATAGGGGAATTTAATTCAGATGACCATCAGTTATACTACTGCGGGCAAGGTTCCCTCAGAAGAAATGGAGTAGCCTTCATAGTCAATAAAAGAGTAGGAAAAGCAGTACTGGGATACAACCTCCAAAATGACAGAATGATCTCAGTTCGAATCCAAGGCAAACCATTCA